>NC_045806.1:60869453-61169453 GCF_009873245.2 Balaenoptera musculus | reverse complement strand
ATGGCAGTCAGTGTGAGGTAGGAATCCTGAAATGACAGCTCTCCCACTGCCAAAGATTTTATCTTTATAAACTGGGAAAATCATTGCAATACCAGTAAATGGTTAATATCTAAACATTCCCATAAATACAAATTTAAGGTAAATATTTGTACTTTTATAAATACATAATTTGCATATGATTGATAATTGCTGCTTTTATGTTTTTAGGCTATGAATATCGTGGTTCCCTTCATGTTTAAATATGCTGTAGACAGCCTCAACCAGATGTCGGGAAACATGCTGAACCTGAGTGATGCACCAAATACAGTTGCAACCATGGCAACGGCAGTTCTCATTGGCTGTATGTTTGGTTCTTTAATCTGTCTACAGGTGTTGACTTTCTTCAAGAGGGTTTCATCATATTTGAGCATATGACCTTTTCACCACAAACACAACTTAGGATTTTGGATGTTTGTTTTATATGAGATTTTTTTTTTTGATATGTGGTTTTAAAAAAATTCTTTGTATGATATACTTTCCAAAAATTCTGTAATAAAAGTCCCATTTTCTAAGTTCTAGAAAACAATAACATGAAGTAAGACATTAAATTCATAACAACCACTTCTAATAGTTAGGCTCCTTATAAGATATTTTTTTAGTAAGACTAGTTATTTTCTTGCTGTTGTTGTTAGCCATTGAATAGGAAATGGCTACATAATGATATGCCTGTATTAATGTGTTTTTAAATTATATTCAATAGCCATGACACAAATCTACAATTTGTAAAGAATAGAATATGATGCTTTGTGTCCCCATGCAGTAGAAAGGATACTTTATGAGACTCAGACCTGAGCTGGGGCATGCTTAGTCAAAGCACTTGGATTTTTCAGGATCTCAATTTTATCATTTGTTACTTGGGGGAATTGAATTAGATCACAAAACCTCAACAGATACTGTACATTTATCCACAATAAGGCCTTATGGGCTGCTGTTTAGTAAAAGTATTTACTTGGAAAAATCTTTCAACATTTGGAATCTTATGGGGGAAAATAACAATGAAAGGTTTTCATGGTGGTGGAAAGATTGATACTCAGTAGGCTAGATGTTTTCTAGGTTTCTTTTAATGTAAGTATTCTGTGATATATTCATTCATTGTACAAACATTTTCTGAGCCCTTGACGTTTTTATACTCCAATGATTCTAATGTTTTTACACCCCACTTTTTCTTGATTGTATTGCTAGATGGTATATCAAGAGCCGGAGCTGCCTTTTTTAATGAAGTTCGAAATGCAGTATTTGGCAAGGTAGCCCAAAATTCAATCCGAAGAATAGCCAAAAACGTCTTTCTCCATCTTCACAACCTGGATTTGGCTTTCCACCTGAACAGACAGACAGGAGCTTTATCAAAGGCTATTGACAGAGGGACAAGGGGTATCAGTTTTGTCCTGAGTGCTTTAGTATTTAATCTTCTTCCCATCATGTTTGAGGTGACCCTTGTCAGTGGTGTTTTGGTAAGTAAAACATTTTTCATGACAAGCTTTTATCTTACATTCTTGTTAGTAGCTATTTAGTACTTGAAGCTTTTGTACTATTGCATGCTTATGATTTGAAAGCAAAATCCCATGGTGCCAGAGGGTTATACAGTTTGTTTAATTATTTTGCCACAAGCTTCAAGGAACTGTGTCCAAAGTCTTTATCATGTTGTTATTGTAAAGAGCTGTTCAGTTCTACACATAGGTCAGTCATTTAGCTAGTGGTTGCAGTTTTTTTGTTAACAGACATTATGGTATATGACTTTGGACTGGTATGGTCAGATTATCTAGGTTTCTTTCTATTCACCATTTGTAGCATTTTAGGCAATTTCATATTTTATAATTAAAAGTATGCATATAACTTAAAGTTGATTTTCTAAGGTATTTGTTTTCTCACTCAGTTTTTCATATATACAACTTTATACCAACATATTTTTTAATTAAAATCTTTGCGATTTGCTAATGTATATTATAAACTATTTGGCAAGAGCAATGACTGTTTCTCATTTCTTCTTTTGCCTTCTCCAGTATTATAGATGTGGTGCCCAGTTTGCACTGGTGACCCTTGGGACACTTGGTGCATACACAGCATTCACAGTTGCTGTCACACGGTGGAGGTAAGGTATTCCCCAGAGGTCAGTCAAGGTTCAGAAATTAGTTATGCTTCTGTGGCAAACATTCCATGCCTATGCAAATCTTTGTCTTACAGAACTAGATTTAGAATAGAGATGAACAAAGCGGATAATGATGCAGGTAACGCTGCCATAGACTCACTGCTGAATTATGAAACTGTGAAGGTAATATGTTTAATTTTACTTTCCTCTTCCTTTCACACCACACTAAAGTTTGTTCTGCCATTTAATTGAATAGGTGCTGTAAGTTAGAGCTGCAGATTAGTATAGGATCTCTAGGTATGATGAAATAATAGTACTTTATTGTTTTTCTTTTGTTTAGAAATTGCCCTTTCTACCTCATTTTTTGTGTGGCACCATCAGAATTTTACCTTCTGAATTAATTTATAAGTAGTGACAGTATGGTTAGCATCTTGATTCAGAATACACACTAAGTTCTTGACTCTCTATCCCTCATAGTGCCTAGCATAGTGCTTTTCACTAATTCTTTCATTTATCTGTTCATTTTTCCATTTAACAAATATTACTGAATGCCTCTTGTGTGCAAAGCGCTATGCTAAGTCCTGTAATGGGGGAGGGTGGTAAAAACAATGATTGCTGTTTGATCCTTGCCTTCCCAGAATTTGCTAAGCACTGGGAGAGTTAAAGTAAATTGTGCAAGTGGCTACATGAGAAAGGCGTAATGTGGTGGGGGCAATGAGAATTGTCAATTCAGAGTCTCAGAGGATCAAGGCAAGGCTTTGTGAAGGAAGTGCCATTGACAGCTTTTTTAGATCTGGGTTTAAATTAGCTAGGCATTCAGTAAATGTTTGGGGGATGAATTTTATGGACTTTTCAAATACTGTCCATTGTGGAAAACTGCAGGAGTACCATAGTCCAATATATGGAAAGTCAGTTTTTAAAATGGTGTATGCAGTACAAAATTGTATCCATGAAAAGGATACTAATCACTTAAGAGATTAAATTCCAATTATAGTTGTATATAGTTACTATTTTTATGTATTTTGTAGTATTTTAATAATGAAAATTATGAAGCACAAAGATATGATGGATTTTTGAAGACATATGAGACTGCTTCATTGAAAAGTACCTCTACTCTGGCTATGCTGAACTTTGGTCAAAGTGCTATTTTCAGTGTTGGTTTAACAGCCATAATGGTGCTCGCCAGTCAGGGAATTGTGACAGGTAATGGATATGTGGTTTTCACGTTAGTCTGTGTTTTACTTAACCTTTATAAAGATTAATGAAAGAAATGTGTATATTAGTCTTAATTATAAAGCATATTCAATAAGGTGCTATAACATCCTTGGAGTACTTTCGTTTTTGTATCAGAATATGTTTTCTTGATTACATGATGGTGTTTTTTTTACTTCCCTTTGTTTAACACTACAAGTTTAGCACTGGTTCTCTCATTGATTGGGATTACTGTTTGTGGGGCTACAACCTGATTCTTTTTGGAGTAACTTTCTTTTTAGCACCTGATATTTCTAATTTCTCTTGTAGACCTGGAAAGAAATGTAATTAATTTAGTATTTAGTGTAAAGCACTAAAATGCAAGCAGTCATGTAAAAATTACTAGTGACCTTTTAATTTTTCTATTAGTTGTTCATTTGCAAAACATTTCAAAAGTAAATAATATCTGTTCCTCTTTTCTGTAACCTGCTTGCTTAGTTAGGATTCATTCATTCACTGAGACCTTAATACATGGTTTATCATTCCCAATCATGATATCCATTTGCTCCAATTTTTTAATTTATACTTTAAAAAACTTCTGTTTTACATTACAAGGAACTTTCTTAGGAAGAAAGGAGAGATTTTCAGCCTTCCATTTCTTTCCTCACTTAAACCATTCTCTTTTTCTTATATATTATGTGTAGTGTATGGGTGGGCTTTTGCCATTCCAGTTAGCATATATCTAGTTCCCTATTTTCCTAAATCATGGATTAAAATGCTTTGGAATTTGAGTAGGCCTAAGAATTGCTGATTATGTACATTTTGAACTGTATTCCACAGTAGTAAACTGTAAACTTCTCTGTCTTAAACTGGAAAGTTCATGACATCTAAAAATTTTTTTTTTCTACCAACTGCATATTAAGGTACCCTTACTGTTGGAGATTTAGTAATGGTGAATGGACTGCTTTTTCAGCTTTCATTGCCCCTTAACTTTCTGGGAACTGTATACAGAGAAACTAGACAAGCACTTATAGATATGAACACCTTGTTTACTCTACTCAAGGTAGACACCCGAATTAAAGTAAGTAATCTATTTAGTACCTTTTTAAAAGCATATAAGCATCATCTCATTAATGGTATTATTCCGGGGGAATATTTTTACATTACCATATTAGCAAACTAATTTCTCTTTTGCAGGAATTGGGACTATCATGTGTATTAAAAGGCTGTTACAGCTTTTACTTCTTTGTTTAGAAACCTTACAGTATCAGCAAAGAATATTATACCTAGAAGCTAAATTTTGTTAACTTCAATATTTGTACTTGCACCTGATTTACTTTTGCTAATAATGATATAAAATGTGATTGCCTCTCCTCACATTCTCAACCTCCTTTCTCCCCTGCCCACCATCCCTCTTTACCCCAAAAACAAATTGATCAGAAATCAAAGCATTCAGGATTTTTACCCTTAACAGTGAGGAGTGAAAAAACATTTTTAAAAGCATGCTTAGAAGTGGTCTAACTCCACTTATAAACCTCCTCCTTTCCCTTTATTTTCCTTTTTCTCTCTGTGAATTAAAAAATTGCATAGCTGTACTAGAGGAGGTGTGTAAAGTGGCTTTTCTTTTCTCTTCCCTGCTAGGACAAAGCGATGGCATCTCCCCTTCAGATCACACCACAGACAGCTACGGTGGCCTTTGATAATGTGCATTTTGAATACATTGAGGGGCAGAAAGTCCTTAGTGGAATATCTTTTGAAGTTCCTGCAGGAAAGAAAGTGGCCATTGTAGGAGGTAGTGGGTCAGGGTGGGTAATTTAGTTCTTTATAAAATTCTGCATTGTTGATTGCTGACTCCCATTGTAATATTTTTTATTTGTCATAATAAAATGATTACTGTGGTTTAAAATAGGGGTTCCCTAATGCCAGTTGGAGCTACATAACCTTTCCTTGTCTCCTATTTCAGGAAAAGCACAATAGTGAGGCTGTTGTTTCGCTTCTATGAGCCTCAAAAGGGTAACATTTACCTTGCTGGTCAAAATATACAAGATGTGAGCCTGGAAAGCCTTCGGAGGGCAGTGGGAGTGGTACCTCAGGTATTCAAAAAAAGAAAAAAAACTTATTTGGGGGAAGATATTTTGGGTTGGTGGATCTTCTACTAGAATCATTTGAATCCAGAGAGTCAGTATAGCTAATTAAGTTGGAAGTGTTAGGCCCTACAGGCCATATTCCGTTACCAAAAAGACAAAAAAACATGAATTCAAAAATCTTCATGATGGGAAGATTTTTTTAAGCCTTAGGAAGATAGCATAATATAGAGGAAAGAGCCCAGACTGGAGTCAAATAGAACAGGATTCTAAGCCCAGCTCTAACCCATATACGTTGTATGGCCTTGGGCCTCAGTTTCCTCATCTGTAAAATAAGGATACCATTTTCTTATAGGACAGAATTATTATGAAGTAGAGATAATATGTGTAAAGTACCAAGAACAATGTCCATCACATAACTGTTCAGTAAATGAAAACTATTATTTTAATTTTGAGCAGTTTTTGGCAGAGTAAATTTATAAAAATTACAAAGCAGTCTGGCTGCCAACTTCAAGTTGGTATGCCTTGTTCCCGCAGTACCAAGCACAGTGCCCAACCCATAGTGAGCATTTAACAAGTATATGCCGAGTGACTTTAGGGGGAAACATAAGTTCAGAGTAAGATCTGAGAAGATAAGAAGGAGGTAGCCTTACAGGATGTGAGTTTTTCTTATACTGAAAGCCAATAGACAGACCTGGGAATTAGTTGCAGCCTAGAATCAGAACCAACTCCCTGGGAGAACTGTAAGAAAGGGATCAGACAGTTCCTTTTATGTAGCTTGTAAAAGGTCATCAAGTGATCTAACACATGCCACTCTGCCCTGTCCTCTCTTTCACTGAGAATCCCAAATCTAGTGTGCATGAGTCACTTAGGGAGATTATCGAAATTCCAACTCTCTTTCACACACCTTGGTTCTGGTTTAGGAGGGCAGTGGGGGCCCCAGAAACCTGCATTTTTGAATATGCCTCCTAGATGATTTAGGTGATTTGTAGACTATATGTTGAAAAACACTGACCTAAACCATGTATCAAGTGAACTGAACTCTGGGCTGTGCCTGCTTAGGGCTCAGTGTCCTCATGCATTCTCTTGGGCTGTATAATAATTACCCTCATTGTTTTGAAAAATAAAATGTTTTATTCACTAAGGAAAAATATACATGGTCAATAAATGAAAGAAAAGATACTCATCCTCATTAGAAGTCTTAGTAATTAAATCAACAATGGGATACCATTTATCACCTATTAAACTGCTGAAGATTTTAAAACTCATAGTATTTAGTTTGGGCAAGGCTGTGTGAAATGGCTAATCTGTTTTGCTGGAGGAAGCATACAACTTTCCTGATGAACAAATTGGCAGTATGTAGCAAGAGTCTGAAAAATATGTATACCCTTTATTACAGTAATTCTGCCTCTAGGAAGTTTTAGTAAGGAAATAAACAGGGAAGTGAACAGATTTTTCTATGCTGAACGGTTCATTATAGTGTTATTTATACCAGCAGAAGTTGGAAACACTATAAAGTCCAGTATTAAGTAGATGGTTAAATTATCATCATAGGATCAAATGTCATACAGTCATTTCTAAATATCATGTTTGTAAAGAGTATTGAGTGTCATGGATAAATGCTCAGATACAAAGTTTGTTGAAAAAGAAGTTCCAAACAAAATGTAATATCTCAGTTTTATAATATTAAATGAATACATTGTAACAGAAAAAATATTGGAGAAAATACACCAACATGTTAATAGTAGTTATTGCTGGATGGTGGGATTATGGATTATTTACTTAATTTTTGTTTTACCTTATATTTTTTATTTCCCTTTTTTTTAATACCCGTATTGGAGTATAATTGCTTTACAATGGTGTGTTAGTTTCTGCTGTATCAAAAAGTGAATCAGCTACACATATACATATATCACCATATTTCCTTCCTCTTGCGTCTCTCTCGCACCCTCCCTATCCCACCTCTCTAGGTGGACACAAACCACCGAGCATATCTCCCTGTGCTATGCGGCTGCTTCCCACTAGCTATCTGTTTTACATTTGGTAGTGTATATACGTCCCTGCCACTCTCTCACTTCGTCCCAGCTTACCCTTCCCCCTCCCCGTGTCCTCAAGTCCATTCTCTATGTCTGCGTCTTTATTCCTGTCCTGCACCTAGGTTCTTCACAACCATTTTTTTCTTTTACATTCCATAAATATGTGTTAGCATATGGTATTCGGTTTTCTCTTTCTGACTTACTTCACTCTGTATGACACACTCTAGGTCCATCCACCTCACTACAAGTAACTCAATTTCATTTCCTTTTATGGCTGAGTAATATTCCATTGTATATATGTGCCACATCTTCTTTATCCATTCATCTGTCGATGGACACTTACGTTGCTTCCATCTCCAGGCTATTGTAAATAGAGCTGCAATGAATACTGTGTTCCATGACTCTTTTTGAATTATGGTTTTCTCAGGGTATATGCCCAGTAGTGGGATTGCTGGGTCGTATGGTAGTTCTAGTTTTAGTTTCTTAAGGAACCTCCATACTGTTCTCCATAGTGGATGTATCAATTTACATTCCCACCAACAGTGCAAGAAGGTTCCCTTTTCTCCACACCCTCTCCAGCATTAATTGTTTGTAGATTTTTTGATGATGGCCATTCTGACTGGTGTGAGGTGATACCTCATTGTAGTTTTGATTTGCATTTCTCTATTGATTAGTGATATTGAGCATCCTTTCATGTGTTTGTTAGCGATCTGTATATCTTCTTTGGAGAAATGTCTATTTAGGTATTCTGCCCATTTTTGGGTTGGGTTGTTTATTTTTTTTGATATTGAGCTGCATGAGCTGCTTGTATATTCTGGAGATTAATTATTTGTCCCTTGATTCATTTGCTAATATTTCTCCCATTCTGAGGGTTTTCTTTTCATCTTGTTTATGGTTTCCTTTACTGTGCAAAAGCTTTTAAGTTTCATTAGGTCCCATTTGTTTATTTTTGTTTTTAATTCCCTTTCTCTAGGAGGGGAGTCAAAAAGGATTGTGCTGTGATTTATGTCAAGAGTGTTCTGCCTATGTTTTCCTCTAAGAGTTTTATAGTATCTGGTCTTACATTTAGGTCTTTCTCCATTTTGAGTTTATCTTTGTGTGCGGTGTTAGGGAGTGTTCTAATTTCATTCTTTTACATGTAGCTGTCCACTTTTCACAGCTCCACGTATTGACGAGGCTGTCTTTTCTGCATTGTATATTCTTGCCTCCTTTATCAAAGATAAGGTGACCATATGTGTGTGGGTTTATCTCTGGGCTTTCTATCCTGTTCCGTTGATCTATATTTCTGGTTTTGTGCCAGTACCATTCTGTCTTGATTATTGTAGCTTTGTAGTATAGTCTGAAGCCAGGGAGCCTGATTCCTCCAGCTCCGTTTTTCTTTCTCAAGATTGCTTTGGCTATTCGGGGTCTTTTATGTTTCCATGCAAAATGTGAAATTTTTTGATCTAGTTCTGTGAAAAATGCCAGGGGTAGTTTGATACAGATTGCACTGAATCTGTAGATTGCTTTTGGTAGTATAGTCATTTTCACAATATTGATTCTTCCAATCCAAGAACATGGTATATCTCTCCATCTGTTTGTATCATCTTTAATTTCTTTCATCAGTGTCTTACAGTTTTCTGCATACAGATCTTTTGTCTCCTTAGTTAAGTTTATTCCTAGCAATTTTATTCTTTTTGTTGCATTGGTAAATGGGAGTGCTTCCTTAATTTCTCTTTCAGATTTTTCATCATTAGTGTATAGGAATACAAGATATTTCTGCGCATTAATTTTGTATCCTGCTACTTTACAGAATTCGTTCATTAGCTCTAGTAGTTTTCTGCTAGCATCTTTAGGATTCTCTATGTATAGTATCGTATCATCTGCAAGCAGTGACAGTTTTACTTCTTCTTTTCCGATTTGGATTCCTTGTATTTATTTTTCTTGTCTGATTGCTGTGGCTAAGACTTCCAAACCTATGTTGACTAATAGTGGTGAGAGTGGGCAACCTTGTCTTGCTCCTGATCTTAGTGGAAATGGTTTCAGTTTTTCACCATTGAGAACAATGTTAGCTGTGGGTTTGTCATATATGGCCTTTATTATGTTTAGGTACGTTCCTTCTCTGCTACTTTCTGGAGGGTTTTTATCATAAATGGGTATTGAATTTTGTCAAAAGCTTTTTCTGCATCTATTGAGGTGATCATATGATTTTTCTCCTTCAGTTTGTTAATATGGTATATCACGTTGATTGATATGCGTATATTGAAGAATCCTTGCATTCCTGGGATAAATCCCACTTGATCATGGTGTATGATCCTTTCAGTGTGCTGTTGGATTCTGTTTGCTAGTATTTTGTTGAGGATTTTTGCATCTATGTTCATCAGTGATATTGGTCTGTAGTTTTCCTTTTTCGTGACATCTCTTTCTGGTTTTGGTATCAGGGTGCTCGCGGCCTTGTAGAATGAGTTTGGGCGTGTTCCTCCCTCTGCTGTATTTCGGAAGACTCTGAGAAGGATACGTGTTAGCTCTTCTCTAAATGTTTGGTAGAATTCACCTGTGAAGCCATCTGCTCCTGGGCTTTTGTTTGTTGGAAGATTTTAAATCACAGTTTCAAATTCAGTGCTTGTGATCGGTCTGTTCATATTTTCTATTCCTTCCTGGTTCAGTATCGGAAGGCTGTGCTTTTCTAGGAATTTGTCCATTTCTTCCAGGTTGTCCATTTTATTGGCATATAGTTGCTTGTATTAGTCTCTCATGATCCTTTGTATTTCTGCAGTGGCAGTGGTTACTTCTCCTTTTTCATTTCCAATTCTATTGATTTGAGTCTTCTCCCTTTTTTTCTTCATAAGTCTGGCTAATGGTTTATCAATTTTGTTTATCTTCTGAAAGAACCAGCTTTTACTTTTATTTATCTTTGTTATCGTTTCCTTCATTTCTTTTTCATTTATTTCTGATCTCATCTTTATGATTTCTTTCCTTCTGCTGACTTTGGGGTTTATTTGTTCTTCTTTCTCTAATTGCTTTAGGTGTAAGGTTAGGTTGTTTATTTGAGATGTTTCTTGAGCTAGGATTGTGTTGCTATAAACTTCCCTCTTAGAACTGCTTTTGCTGCATCCCATAGGTTTTGGGTCGCAATGTTTTCATTGCCATTTGTTTCTAGGTATCTTTTGATTTCCTGTTTGACTTCTTCAGTGATCTCTTGGTTATTTAGTAGTGTATTGTTTAGGCTCCATGTGTTTGTATTTTTTACAGATTTTTCCTGTAGTTGATATCTAGTTCCATAACGTTCTGGTCGGAAAAGATACTTGATACCTTTTCAGTTGTCTTTCATTTACCAAGGCTTGATTTGTGACCCAAGATATGATCTATGCTGGAGAATGTTCCATGAGCACTTGAGAAGAAAGTGTATTCTGTTGTTCTTGAATGGAATATCCTATAAATGTCAATTAAGTCCATTTGTTTAATGTATCATTTAAACTTGTGTTTCCTTATTTATTTTCATTTTGGTTGATCTGTCCATTAGTGGAAGTGTGGTGTTGAAGTCCACTACTATTATTGTGTTACTATTGATTTCCCCTTTTATGGCTGTTAGCATTTGCCTTATGTATTGAGGTGCTCCTATGTTGGGTGCATATATATTTACAATTCTTATATCTTCTTCTTGGATTGATCCCTTGATTATTATGTAGTGTTCTTCTTTGTCTCTTGTAATAGTCTTTATTTTAAAGTCTATTTTGAGAAGACCTTCAGGATGGTGAAAGAGTAAGACGTGGAGATCACCTTACTCCCCACAGATACATCAGAAATACAGCTACATGTGGAACAACTACTACAGAACACCTACTGAATGCTGGCAGAGGATCTCAGACCTCCCAAAAGGCAAGAAACTCCCCAAGCACCTGAGTAGGGCAAAAGGAAAAAGAAAAAACAGAGACAAAAGAATAGGGATGGGACCTGCACCAGTGGGAGGGAGTTGTGAAGGAGGAAAAGTTTCCACACACTAGAAAGCCCCTTCACTGGTGGAAACGGGGGTAGGCTGGGGGTAGCTTCGGAGCCACGGAGGAGAGCACAGCAACAGGGGTGCAGAGGGCAAAGCAGAGAGATTCCCGCACGGAGGCTCGGTGCTGACCAGCCCTCACCAGCCCGAGAGGTTTCTCTGCTCACCCACCGGGGCTGGTGGGGGCTGATATCTGAGACTTGGGCTTCGGAGGTCAGATCTCAGGTAGAGGACTGGGGTTGGCTGCGTGAACACAGTCTGAAGAAGACTAGTTCACCACAGCTAGCTTGGAGGGAGTCGGGCAATAGTCTGGAACTGCCGAAGAGGCAACAGACTTTTTCGTGACTCTTTGTTTTGCGGTGCGCGAGGAGAGGGGGTTAAGAGCACCACCTAAACGAGCTCCAGAGATGGGCGCGAGCTGCGGCTCTCAGCATGGACCCCAGAGACGGGGATGGGATGCTAAGGCTGCTGCTGCAGTCACCAAGTAACCTGTGTGCGTGCACAGGTCACTATCCACACCTCCCTTCCAGGGAGCCTGTGCAGTCCGCCACTGCCAGGGTCCTGTGATCCAGGTACAACTTCCCCAGGAGAACACACGGCATGCCTCAGCCTGTTGCAACGTCATGCTGGCCTCTGCCGCCGCAGGCTCGCTCCGCCTTCCGTACCCCTCTCTCCCCCCGGCCTGAGTGAGCCAGAGCCCCATAATCAGCTGCTACTTAGACCCCGTCTTGTCTGAGCGAAGAACAGACGCCCTCAGGTGACCTACACGTAAACGCAGGGGCAAATCCAAAGCTGAACCCCAGTAGCTGTGCGAACAAAGAAGAGAAAGGGGAATTTCTCCCAGCAGCCTCAGGAGCAGTGTATTAAATCTCCACAGTCAACTTGATATACCCTGCATCTGTGGAATACCTGAATAGACAATGAATCATCCTAAATTGAGGTGGTGGACATTGCAAGCAACGATATATATATTTTTTCCCTTTTTCTCTTTTTGTGAGTGTGTATGTGTATGCTTCTGTCTGTAATTTTGTCTGTATAACTTTGCTTTTACCATTTGTCCTAGGGTTCTGTCTGCCTGTTTTCTTTTTTTTCAAATACAGTTTTTAATTTTTTCTTATCATTGGTGGATTTGTTTTTTGTTTTGGTTGCTATCTTGTGTCTTTGTTTCCTTTTTTAATTACCTTTTAATTTTTTAATTTTTAATAATTATTTTTTATTTTAATAACTTTATTTTATTTTATTTTATTATTTTTTTCTTTCTTTCTTTCTTTCATTTTTTTCTCCCTTTTATTCTGAACCTTGCGGATGACAGGATCTTGGTGCTCCAGCCAGGTGTCAGGCCTGTGCCTCTGAGGTGGGAGAGCCGAGTTCAGGACATTGGTCCACCAGAGACCTCCCAGCTCCACATAATATCAAACAGCGAAAGCTCTCTCAGAGATCTCCATCTCAACGCCAAGACCCACCTCCACTCGATGACCAGCAAGCTACATGCTGGATACACTATGCCAAACAACTAGCAAGACAGGAACACAAACCCACCCATTAGCAGAGGTGCTGCCTAAAAACATAATAAGGTCACAGACACCCCAAAACACACCACCAGACGCAGACCTCCGCACGAGAAAGACAAGATCCAGCTTCATCCATCAGAACACAGGCACTAGTCCCCTCCACCAGGAAGCCTACACAACCCACTGAACCAACCTTAGCCACTAGGAGCAGATACCAAAAACAGTGGGCACTACAGACTTGTAGCCTGCAAAAAGGAGACCCCAAATACAGTAAGTTAAGCAAAATGAGAAGACAAACAAACGCACAGCAGATGAAGGAGTGAGGTAAAAACCCACCAGACCAAACAAATGAAGAGGAAATAGGCAGTCTACCTGGAAAAGAATTCAGAGTAATGATAGTAAAGATCCAAAATCTTGGAAATAGAATGGAGAAAATACAAGAACGTTTAACAAGGACCTAGAAGAACTAAAGAGCAAACAACAATGATGAACAACACAATAAATACAAAATTCTCTAGAAGGAATCAATAGCAGGATAACTGAGGCAGAAGAACGGATAAGTGACCTGGAAGATAAAATAGTGGAACTAACTACCGCAGAGCAGAATAAAGATAAAAGAATGAAAAGAATTCAGGACAGTCTCAGAGACCTCTTGGACAACATTAAACGCACCAACATTCGAATTATAGGGGTCCTAGAAGAAGAAGAGAAATAGAAAGGGACTGAGAAAATATTTGAAGAGATTATAGTTGAAAACTATCCTAATATGGGAAAGGAAATAGTTAATCAAGTCCAGGAAGCACAGAGACTCCCATACAGGATAAATCCAAGGAGAAACACACCAAGACATATATTAATCAAACTAGCAAAAATTAAATACAAAGAAAAAACATTAAAAGCAGCAAGGGAAAAGCAATATATAACATACAAGGATATCCCCATAAGGTTAACAGCTGATATTTCCGCAAAAAGTCTGCAAGCCAGAAGGGAGTGGCGGGACGTATTTAAAGTGATGAAAGGGAAAAACCTACACCCAAGATTACTCTATCCAGCAAGGATCTCATTCAGATTCGACGGAGAAATTAAAACCTTTACAAACAAGCAAAAACTAAGAGAATTCACCACCACCAAACCAGCTTTACAACAAATGCTAAAGGAACTTCTCTAGGCAGGAAACACAAGAGAAGGAAAAGATCTACAATAACAAACCCAAATCAATTAAGAAAATGGTAATAGGAACATACATATCGATAATTACCTTAAATGTAAATGGATTAAATCCTCCAACCAAAAGACATAGACTGGCTGAATGGATACAAAAACAAGACCTGTACATATGCTATCTACAAGAGGCCCACTTCAGACGTAGGGACACATAACAGACTGAAAGTGAGGATATGGAAAAAGATATTCCATGCAAATGGAAATCAAAAGAAAGCTGGAGTAGCAATTCTCATATCAGACAAAAGAGACTTTAAAATAAAGACTATTACAAGAGACAAAGAAGGACACTACATAATGATCAAGGAATCGATCCAAGAAGAAGACATAACAATTGTAAATCTTTATGCACCCAACATAGGAGCACCTCAATACATAAGGGAAGAGCTAACAGCCATAAAAGGGGAAATCAACAGTAACAAAATCATAGTAGGGGACTTTAACACCCTACTGTCACCAATGGAGAGATCATCCAAAATGAAAATATATAAGGAAACACAAGCTTTAAATGACACATTAAACAGAATGGACTTAATTGATATTTATAGGATATTCCATCCAAAAACAACAGAATACACTTTCTTCTCAAATGCTCATGGAACATTCTCCAGGATAGATCATATACTGGGTCACAAATCAAGCCTTGGTAAACTTCAGATATTTGAAATTGTATCAAGTGTCTTTTCCAACCACAATTCTATGAGACTAGGTATCACTTGCGGGAAAAAATCTATAAAACATACAAACACATGGAGGCTAAGCAATACACCACTTAATAACCAAGAGATCACTGAAGAAATCAAAGAGGAAATCAAAAAATACCTAGAATCAAATGACAATGAAAACAGAGTGACCCAAAACCTGTGGGATACAGTAAAAGCAGTTCTAAGAGAGAAGTTTATAGCAATGCAATCCTACCTTAAGAAACAAGAAACATCTCAAATAAACAACCTAAGCTTACACCTAAAGCAATTAGAGAAAGAAAAACAAAAAAAAAAAAACCCCAAAGTTAGCAGAAGGAAGGAAATCATAAAGATCAGATCAGAAATAAATGAAAAAAATAAAGAAAACAGTATCAAAGATCAATAAAGCTAAAAGCTGGTTCTTTGGGAAGATAAATTGATAAACCATTAACCAGACTCATCAAGAAAAAAGGGGGAAGACTCAAATCAATAGAATTAGAAATGAAAAAGGAGAAGTAACCACTGACACTGCAGAAACACAAAGGATCATGAGAGATTACTACAAGCCACTATATGCCAATAAAATGGACAACCTGGAAGAAATGGACAAAATTTTAGAAAAGCACAACCTTCCGATACTGAACCAGGAAGGAATAGAAAATATTCACAGACCAATCACAGGCACTGAAATTGAAACTGATTTAAAATCTTCCAACAGGCAAAAGTCCAGGACCGGATGGCTTCACAGGCGAATTCTATCAAATATTTAGAGAAGAGCTAACAGCTATCCTTCTCTCACTGTTCCAAAGTATAGCAGAGGGAGAAACACTCCGAAACTCATTCTACGAGGCCACCATTACCCTGATACCAAAACCAGACAAAGATGTCACAAAGAAAGAAAACTACAGGCCAATATCACTGATGAACATAGATGCAAAAATCCTGAACAAAATACTAGCAAACAGAATCCAACAGTACATTAAAAGGATCATACACCATGATCAAGTGGGATTTATCTCAGGAATGCAAGGATTCTTCAATATACGCAAATCAGTCAGTGTGATACATCATATTAACAAATTGAAGAATAAAAACCATGTGATCATGTCAATAGATGCAGAAAATACTTTCGACAAAATTCAGCACCCATTTATGATAAAAAGCCTCCAGAAAGTAGGCATAGAGGGAACTTTTCTCAACCTAATAAAGGCCATATATGACAAACCCACAGCCAACATCATCCACAATGGTGAAAAAGTGAAACCATTTCCACTAAGATCAGGAACAAGACAAGGTTGCCCGACCTCACCACTATTATTGAGCATTGTTTTGGAAGGTTTATCCACAGAAATCAGAAGAAAGAGAAATACAGGGAATCCAAATCGGAAAAGAAGAAGTAAAGCTGTCACTGTTTGCAGAGAGTTCTAAAGTTCTCTTAGAACTTTAGGCTTCATCTTTAGAGAAGCCTAAAGATGCTACCAGAAAACTACTAGAGCTAATCAATGAGTTTGGTAAAGTAGCAGGATACAAAATTAATGCATTCCTATACACTAATGATGAAAAATCTGAAAGAGAAATTAAGGAAGCACTGCCATTTACCACTGCAACAAAAAGAGTAAAATACCTAGGAATAAACCTACCTAATGAGACAAAAGACCTGTATGCAGAAAATTATAAGACACTGATGAAAGAAATTAAAGATGGTACAAACAGATGGAGAGATATACCATGTTCTTGGATTGGAAGAATCAACATTGTGAACATGACTGTACTCCCCAGTGCAATCTACAGATTCGAATGCAATCCCTATCAAACTGCCACTGGCATTTTTCACAGAACTAGAACAAAAAATTTCACAATTTGTATGGAAACACAAAAGACCCCGAATAGCGAAAGCAATCTTCAGAACGAACAACAGAGCTGGAGGAATCAGGCTCCCTGACTTAAGAATATACTACAAAGCTACAGTAATCAAGACAGTATGGTACTCACACAGAAACAAAAATATAGATCAGTGGAACAGGATAGAAATCTCAGAGATAAACCCACACACATATGGTCACCTTATCTTTGATAAAGGAGGCAAGAATATACAATGTAGAAAAGACAGCCTCTTCAGTAAGTGGTGCTGGGAAAACTGGAGAGCTACATGTAAAAGAATGAAATTAGAACACTCCCTAACACCATACACGAAAATAAACTCAAAATGGATTAAAGACCTAGATGTAAGGCCAGACACTATAAAATTCTTGGAGGAAAACATAGGCAGAACACTCTGTGACGTACATCACAGCAAGATACTTTTTCACCCACCTCCTAGAGAAATGGACATAAAAACAAAAATAAACAAATGGGACCTAATGAAACTTAAAAGCTTTTGCACAGCAAAGGAAAGCATAAGAAGAAAAGACAACCCTCAAAATGGGAGAAAATATTTGCAAATGAAGCCACTGACAAAGAATTAATCTCCGAAATATACAAGTAGCTCATGCAGCTCAGTATCAATAAAACAAACAACCCAATCCAAAAATGGGCAGAAGACCTAAGTAGACATTGTGCCAAAGAAGATATACAGATTGCCAACAAATACATGAAAGGATGCTCAACATCACTAATCATTAGAGAAATGTAAATGAAAACTACAATGAGGCGTCACCTCACACCAGTCAGAATGGCCATCATGAATAATTCTATAAACAATAAATGCTGGAGAGGGTGTGGAGAAAAGGGAACCTTCTTGCACTCTTGAGGGGAATGTAAATTGATACAGCCAGTTTGGAGAACAGTATGTAGTTTCCTTCAAAAACTAAAAATAGAACTACCATACGGCCCAGCAATCCCATTACTGGGCATATACCCTGAGAAAACCATAATTCCAAAAGAGTCATGTACCACAATGTTTATTGCATCTCTGTTTACAATAGGCAGGACCTGGAAGCAACCCAAGTGTCCATCGACAGATGAATGGATAAAGAAGATGTGGCACATATATACAATGGCATATTACTCAGCCATAAAAAGAAATGAAATTGAATTATTTGTAGTGAGGTGGATGGACCTAGAGTCTGTGATACAGAGTGAAGTAAGTCAGAAAGAGAAAAACGAATAACATATGCTACCACACATATATGGAATCTAAAAGAGAAAAAATGGGTGTGAAGAACCTAGGGACAGGATGGGAATAAATATGCAGACCTACTAGAGAATGGACCTGAGGACATGGGGAGGGCGAAGGGTAAGCTGGGAGAAAGTGAGGGAGTGGCATGGATATATATACACTACCAAATGTAAAATTGACAGCTAGTGGGAAGCAGCCGCACAGCACAGAGAGATGGACTCGGTGCTCTGTGACCACCTAGAGGGGTGGGATAGGGAGGGTGGGAGGGAGGGAGATGGAAGAGGGAAGAGATGGGGATATATATATATATATATGTATAGCTGGTTTACTTCGTTATAAAGAAGAAACTAACACCATTGTAAAGCAATTATACTCCAATAAAGATATTTTTAAAAAATTAAAAAATAAAGTCCATTTTGTCTGATATGACAGTTGCTACTCCAGCTTTCTTTTGATTTCCATTTGCATGGAATATCTTTTTCCATCCCCTCACTTTCAGTCTGTGTGTCCGTATGTCTGAAGTGGGTCCCTTGTAGACAGCATATATACTGGTCTTGTTTTTGTATCCATTCAATCAGTCTGTCTTTTGATTGGTGCATCTAATCCATTTACATTTATGGTAGTTATCGATATATATGTTCCTATTACCATTTTCTTAATTGTTTCGGGTTTGATTTTCTAGGTCTTTTCCTTCTCTTGTGTTTCCTGCCTGGAGAAGTTCCTTTAGCATTTGTTGTAAAGCTGGTTTGGTGGTTCTGCATTCTCTTAGCTTTTGCTTCTGTGAATGTTTTAATTTCTCCTTCGAATCTGAATGAGATCCTTGCTGGGTAGAGTAATCTTGGTTGTAGGTTTTTCCCTTTCATGACTTTAAATATGTCCTGCCATTCCTTTCTGACTTGCAGAGTTTCTGCTGAAAGATCAGCTGTTAACCTTATGGGGATTCCCTTGTATGTTATTTGTTGCTTTTCTGGTGTTGCTTTTAATAGTTTTTCTTTATATTTAGTTTTTTATAGTGTGATTAATATGTGTCTAGGCATGTTTCTCCTTGGATTTATGCTGTGTGGGACTCTGTGCAGTTCCTGGACTTGATTGACTACTTCCTTTCCCATATTTCGGAAGTTTTCAACTGTAATCTCTTCAAATATTTTCTCAGTCCCTATTTTTTTCTCTTCTTCTTCTGGGATCCCTATAATTCGAATGTCCGTGCATTCAGTGTTGTCCCAGAGGTCTCTGAGACTGTCCTCAATTCTTTTCATTCTTTTTTCTTTATTCTGCTCTGCAGTAGTTATTTCCACTATTTTATCTTCCAGGTCACTTATCTGTTCTTCTGCCTCAGTTATTCTGCTATTGATTCCTTCTAGAGAATTTTTTGTTTCATTTATTTTGTTGTTCATCATTGTTGTTTGCTCTTTAGTTCTTCTAGGTCCTTGTTAAATGTTTCTTGTATTTTCTCCATTGTATTTCCAAGTTTTTTGATTATCTTTACCATCATTACTCTGAATTCTTTTTCAGATAGAGTACCTATTTCCTATTCATTTGTTTGGCCTCTTGGGTTTTTACCTTGCTCCTTCATCTGCTGTGTATTTCTCTGTCTTCTCATTTCCTTAACTTACTGTTTTTGGGGTCTCCTTTTTGCAGGCTGCAGGTTTGTAGTTCCCGTTGTTTTTGTTGTCTGCCCACATTGGTTAAGGTTGGTTCAGTGGGTTGTGTAGGCTTCCTGTTGCAAAGGACTGTTGCCTGTGTTCTGGTGGATGAGTCTGGATCTTTCTGGTGGGAAGGACCACGTCCAGTCGTGTGTTTTGGGGGTCTTTGAACTTATTTTGATTTTAGGCAGCCTCTGTGCTAATGGATGGGGTTGTGTTCCTGTCTTACTAATTGATTGGCCTAGGGTGTCCAGCACTGTAGCTTGCTGGTCGTTGAATGGAGTTGGGTCTTAGAGTTGAGATGGAGATCTCTAGGAGAGCTTTCACGGTTTGATAGTACGTGGAGCTGGGAGGTCTCTGGTGGACCAATGTCCTGAACTTGGCTCTCCCACCTCAGAGGGTCAGGCCTGACAACCAGCTGGAGCACCAAGACCCGTCAGCCACACAGCTCATAAGAAAAGGGAGGGAAAAAAAGAAACAAAAATAAAATAAAATAAACTTATTAAAATAAAAAATTTTATAAAGTATTAAAAATAAAGAAATAAAAAAGTAATATAAAGAAAGAAAGAAGGAAGAGAGCAACCAAGCCAAAAAACAAATCCACCAGTGATAACAAGTGCTAAAAACTATACTAAAAACAAAACAAAACAAGAAAAACGGACAGGCAGAACCCTAGAACAAATTGTAAAAGCAAAGCTGTCCAGACCAAATCACACAAAGAAGCATACACATACACAGTCATAAAAAGAGAAAAAGGAAAAAAATATATGTATATATTAAAAAAAGAAAGAGAGCAACCAGATCAATAAACAACTCTGCCAATGATAGTAAGCTCTAGAAACTAAACTCAGATAAACATAAAACCAGATACAAATTAGATGCAGAAAGCAAACCCCAGTCTACAGTTGCTCTCAGAGTCCACCGCCTCAGTTTTGGGATGATTCGTTGTTTATTTAGGTATTCCACAGATGCAGCATATATGAAGTTGATTGTGGAGATTTAATCCACTGCTTCTGAGGCTGCTGGGGGAAATTTCCCTTTCTCTTCTTTGTTCGCACAGCTCCTGGCATTCAGCTTTGGATTTGGCCCTCCTCTGTGTGTAGGTCGCCTGAGGGCATCTTCCCCACCCAGACAGGACGAGGTTAAAGTAGTAGCATGATAGGGGGTTCTGGCTCACTCAGGCTGGGGCGAGGGAGGGGTACGCAATGCGTGGTGAGTCTGCAGCGGCAGAGGCCAGCGTGACGTTGCAACAGCCTGAGGCTTGCCGTGTGTTTTCCTGGGTAAGTTGTCCCTGGATCTCGGGACCCTGGCAGTGGTGGGCTGCACGGGCTCCTGGGAAGTGTGGATAGTGACCTGTGCTTGCACACTGGCTTCTTGGTGGATGCAGCAGCAACCTTAGCATGTCATGCCCCTCTCTGGGGTCCACGCTGATAGCCACGGCTTGTGCCCGTCTCTGGAGCTTGTTTAGGTGGTGTTCTGAATCCCCTCTCCTCACGCACCCTGAAACAATGGTCTCTTGCCTCTTAGGCAGTTCCAGACTTTTTCCCGGACTCCCTCCTGGCTAGCTATGGTGCACTAGCTCCCTTCAAGCTGTGTTCACACAGCCAACCTCAGTCATGTCCCTGGGATCTGACCTCCGAAGCCTGAGCCTCAGCTCCCAGCCCCCACCACCCCGGTGGGTGAGCAGACAAGCCTCTCAGGCTGGTGAGTGCTGGTTGGCACCGATCCTCTGTGCCGGAATCTCTCCACTTTGCCCTCTGCATCCCAGTTGATGCGCTCTCCTCCATGGCTCCGAAGCTTCCCTCTCCCTCCCACCCCCCGTCTCTGCCAGTGAAGGGGTTTCCTAGTGTGTGGAAACCTTTCCTCCTTCAACTTTCCCTCCCAGAGGTGCAGGTCCCATCCCTATTCTTTTGTCTCTGTTTTTTCTTTTTTCTTTTTCCCTATCCAGGTACGTGGGGAGTTTCTTGCCTTTTGGGAAGTCTGAGATCTTCTGCCTGCATTCAGTGTGTGTTCTGTAGGAGTTGTTCCACATGTAGATGTATTTTTGATGTATTTGTGGGGCGGAGGTGATCTCCACATCTCACTCCTCCACTGTCTTCTCAATGCCCCATATTTTGTATTTTCAACATTTCCATTAGCATTTGTTTGTTAACTTCTTTTCTAAATGTAAAATATTTTAAAATAAGTATTTTCTGAAGTTCTACTTAAAGTTTAAGTAGAACTTTAAACTCATTAGTTTTAACTACCATCTCAATACAAGAAAATTTTATATTAGTAATAGGTATAAAAATTATTAAAGTGATTTGAAATAATATCTGTAACTCTGGGGCTGATTATGATATTAAAGAAGATCTTAATTAATTGAGGGTACTGGTTAATGTTAATGAATGGAATCATTTTATTTCATCTTACTGTTACCTTCCAACTGTTGGATACTGAAAGAGAAGTGGGAGGTGGATGCTCATTTTAAGTAATTTAGCTTTAGTATTCCATGTCAGAATAAGTTGAAATATCAAATGAATGATTGCAGTGAACTTTCTCAAAAATCTATAGCACATAAATTCTTTGTTTTCTGTGTTTTAAGTCCAATTTAAAAGCTTCTGAGAAACATATAAAAATATATTCGGCTTCATTAGTAATTAGGGAAATACTAATTTAAACAAAAAGCACATTTTACCCTTAAAAGTAGCAACAACTAAAACTTATTAATATCCAGCATTGTTGAGGATATGGAGACCTGGCACCCTCGTACACTGTTGGTTGGCATATATGCTGTTGGAGCGTTTTTGGAAGATAGTTGGGCAATTTCTATCAAAGGATAAACATATGCTTACCTTTTAACTCATCAGTGTGCTTCTAGGAATCCTTCTTACAGAAATGCATGGGTGTACATAAGTCATATACAATGATATTTTATTTCAACATTGTTTATAGTAGCAGAAGTTTTAATTAATATCCATCAGTAGAGGAATGGATAAGATAAATATGATATATTCTTAGTATCACACAACTGTTGAAAAGAATGAGGTAGGTTTCTGTTACTGACATGAACAATCTCCAGGTTGTGTTAAGTGAAAAAAGCAACTTACAAACGAATATATATAGTATGGCCCCACTTCTGTTGGAAAAAAAAAGTGTTTGTTTAGGCACATAAATGCATCAGAAAAAGTCTAGGATAATACACAACAAATTGTTCACAGTGATTAGCTCTGGGAAAGGAAATGGAGCAGGCATGTGGGGGTGATAAAAGGAGTTATAATGTTTTACTTTTTATGCCTTTATGTCTTTACTATTCTTTGAATTGTTAAATATGAACATGCATGTCTATGTGTGTATATATAAATCTGCTCCAGGATGCTGTCCTCTTCCATAATACCATTTACTACAACCTCTTATATGGAAACATCAATGCTTCACCAGAGGAAGTGTATGCAGTGGCAAAATTAGCTGGACTCCATGATGCAATTCTTCGAATGCCACATGGATATGACACCCAAGTAGGGGAACGAGGACTCAAGCTTTCAGGTAATCAAAGATTTTAGATCTGGCCCCCACTTACATACTCCCTCCACACTTTAATTTGTCAGGGCCATTTACTAGAAAATGTAAAGACAGAGTACAAACATAGTGCTCATCCAGTCTCTTTTGACAAATTCCCCAGTTTTCTGCCTGTCACTGTAAACAATTCAGCTTGCTAGAAGTAACTGTTCTCAAATCATGCAAGTCTCTTTTTTTTTCACTTGCAGCTGCAAACACTGTAAGTGCTTAATAGTAAGTTACTGATACATGTTGAGATCAGTGCTAACTTATTATCCGTAATCTTAATATTAAAGGTAAGCCAAGGTCATTATTCACATGGGAAAGAAGTAAGAGTAGGGACAAGAAATTTGATAGTAAATAGTGTATCTCCTCATAATTTCCTAGATCATTATGGGATGTTTTCAATACTTTAGACCTCCTTATACTTATACTTCCTTACAGCCAACTTCATTTTCATGTCTTTGTTGGTTCAGTGGCCAACTAAATTTTAGGGCTTGCACATTTTAAGTGTTTAATTATGAGATGATTACTCTGTTTAATAATGGATCATCCTAAAATGACTGAATTTTTTTGAGGATCCATAAAAATGTTTCTTTGCCCTAAATTATTTGAATTCTAAAAGTATAATGATATCTAATGCCTGAAAGTATTAATGTAACTCATAAACATACTGCATCCTTTACATTTACTCTTCATTCTAGTTTAGTTTGGGGAGGAAATGTATAGATTAGGGATGAGGGTAAGGAAAAAGAATGAAGAATACTCCACATGAATTTTAATGAATCCCTGTTCCTCTTCATTGTAAGCTGGCTTCAGTTATTCACAACATTGATTAGGTACATGCAATGTGCAAGCAGCTGTGCTAAATGATTTGAGAGTTAAAAAGATGAAGCATCAAGGGACCTACTCTCAAGGAATTTGCAGTCTATTAGAAAGTTTTGATCTAGGTTTAGAAAATACTAAGCAAAGATTATTTTCAAGTTTAGTTGGTTTGTAGTAGCTATTTAGTCATTACCTGATAGTATAAGATGCCTGCTTCATTCCAGTCCACCTTTATACTTTACCATTGCTCTTCATAGGACTTTCCAATAAACTAGCCCACACCCCAGATTATTTATCCATTGGGCTAATTCTGGAGATCCCCAATTTGTCACTTAATACAGACTAGCCCTCTCAAACATGACTTTGCTTCAGTTAGCTATGCTGCATCCCATTTTTCAATCATTTTGTTCCTCTCTGCATGCCTTTGGGGGTAGGAATGTTTAACGAAATTTTATTCTTACCTAATACCCATTGCCTTACAACCAGGCCTCTCAAAATGAGCAATATATTATTTAGCACCTATGCAAATAATTTCGGTAGAGAACAAACAAATGTTTCTTTTCCAAATTCTATTGAATAGAATTGAAACTGGGTTGGTTTCCACTTGAAATTTGGGAAACATGTGAAAACTAGTTCTTCCTCTGAGTATCTAGTTCTTTTTGGAGCTTTCTGCTGCTGAGTTGCTAGGTGGGTAAGCAGATTGTTCTGGCATACTGCCTGTCTTGATAGGAGAATTTTGAACTTACAAAATGAGGAAGAGTGTGGATAGTATAAATATAAACGTATTCACTAATATTAGACATAAGGAGCCCCTCTTACCAGTTGAAGATAATAATTGAAGAACAGATAAAAGTGAAATAATACTTGTGTACCAGATAATCAACAGGTAGGGCTTGTTTTCTGAACAGGTTACTGATGCTAAAAAGTACAAGTTTTTTCAGACATTGATAAATTAATGGATAATGAACAAGAAAAGAAGCCAAAAGGGACATATTCAGCAAAGCACCATCTTTTGTACTTTCAACCATAGTTTTATGTAAGATTGATGGCCTTAGACCTGCAGGAGTCCCAGTGGAGAAAGAAAGATTGCTTTATTTTCTCTAGAATAAATTTAAGAATAATTATGGGTTTGTACATTGTGAAAGGAAGAGCATTGGACTGGGAATTAGTTGGGGGTAATTAGTCAGTTCTAGCAGATTTTGCTAGAACTTGCCTGTGACCTTGAGTAAATTACTTAACCTCTCTGGGCTTCTGTTTCCTTTCTGTTTTAAAATTCTGCTATGCTAGAGTCCTATAGCAAATAACTAAGGTGAAATAAGAGGTCCTAGTCTGTAGCCTTAACTTTGAAGAGTGCTGTGAAAATAATAGCTTTCTGTCAAAAAAAAAAAAGTCTTTAAGAATACTGGCTGAATGGTACTTTTTTATGTTAAGAAATAAATTTAGATATTTATAGTTTCATGTCTTCAAGTTTTCAGGCTTCAGATATTGAATTTGGTTTTGGCTTTGTTGATTCTCTAATATTGAAATTTTTCTATCTGAGGTTGCTGTTCATTGGGAAGTAATATAAAGTACATATAAAGTAACATATGTCATGAGCGTATTTCTGGTGAGGGAGGTAATTCTGGAATCAAAGTTGTCACCTCCCCTCCTTGTTCTTTTCGCCTGCCATGAAGTCAGAATTCAGAATCACATTTATGTTCCAGGGAATATAGTTTGTCAAAGGATATTATATATGAACATAAACTCTTATAACTGAGTAAAATGATCAGTAATCAGTAAAGATAAATGTTGAAGGTATTATTTGGTGGTTGTAATTAATGGAAATACTAGAAATATAAAATATGTATGTTATGCTCTCTTAAACTAAAAATTTTCTTTACTAGGAGGAGAAAAGCAAAGAGTAGCAATTGCAAGAGCCATTTTGAAGGACCCCCCGGTCATTCTCTATGATGAAGCTACTTCATCATTAGATTCAATTACTGAAGAGGTAAATGATGGTGAAAACATAAAACTCTTTAATTCAAATTGCTTAACTTTTTTCCTTGGAAGTTTCAGTAAAATAGCTACATTCTTTCATATTTTGAATGAACTTCAATAGAAGGTTCTGTAGAGCCAAATACCTAGCCCTTTTCCCCAATGTAGGAAGTGTTGATAGTAAGAATGCAGGTCGCATTATATTATCACACTGTTAAGTCCATTTGCAAATATATCTCTTTTTGAAACTGTGTGTGACACGTTATGCTCTTGTTGTATTACCTTTTCATCTTGCAAAGCTGTGGGAATCAACTAACCGGCTGACAAAGGAAGGTTTTAGTCTTTCTGCTTTTTGCCACTTAACATTCATTAAAATAGGTCTTATAAATGATTGTGACACGGTACACACCAGAAAGCCTTTCACTTATCATGGAGCAACTCACTAAGGTTCAAATTAGGCACACACAGCCTGTGGTTCTGGTATCAGTTTATATTCATTTCATAACAAGTATTGTGAAGCACCAAGATGTTATGACACTGACGTCATGGTACTACCCAGCAACTACATTAGACATCATAACATCTTTGTATTAAATACCAAAGTCTTAACAGCAATCATAATTTCATGCATGAATCCCCTTAATCTAAAACTGAAGATAGGCTGATGTAATTTGTCAGTTGCCTCCATTCACCTACGTTTTACTTGAATATATAGTAAAACCCTATTGTTGAAGGATAGGCCTAATTTCAGCTTTAGAGCATATATGACATATATTTGCATATGGAGTTAAGTTTCAGGGCACATTATTTGATCTGCCATATGTTTAAAACAGCTTAATTTCTAAGTCAGTTGTTTAGCATGAGGATTTGTTATATTTATTTAGAAAATTTTTATTTTATTTATTTTTCATGAAAAGGCATTTTATTTTAAATATAGCACTGTGTACATGTCAATCCCAAACTCCCATCTATCCCTCCCCCCACCCTGCCCCCATGATAACCATAAGTTCATTCTCTAAGTCTGTGAGTCTATTTCTGTCTTGTAAATAAGTTCATTTGTATCATTTTTTTTAGATTCCACATATAAGCAATATCATATGATATTTGTCTTTCCCTGTCTGACTTAACTTCACTTAGTATGAAGTATAATCTCCAGGTCCATCCATGCTGCTGCAAATGGCATTATTTCAATCTTTTTAATGGCTGAGTAATATTGCATTGGATATATATACCACATCTTCTTTATCCATTCATCTGTTGATGGACACTTAGGTTGCTTTCATGTCTTGGCTATTGTAAACAGTGCAGCAGTGAACAGTGGGGTGCATGTATCCTTTCAAATGATGGTTTTCTCCAGATATATGCCCAAGAGTGGGATTGCTGAATCATAGGGTAGCTTTATTTTTAGTTTTTTAAGGAACCTCCATACTGTTCTCCATAGTGGCCATACTATTTTACATTCCCACCAACAGTGTAAGAGGGTTCCCTTTTCTCCACACCCTATCTAGCATTTATTGTTTGCAGATTTTTTGATGATGGCCATTCTGACTGGTATGAGGTGATATCTCATTGTAGTTTTGATTTGCACTTCTCTAATAATTAGCGATGTTGAGCATCTTTTCATGGGCCTCCTGGCCATCTGTATGTCTTTGGAGAAATGTCTCTTTAGGTCCTCTGCCCATTTTTTGATTAGGTTGTTTGTTTTTTCGATATTGAGCTGCATGAGCTGTTTGTAAATTTTGGAGACTAATACCTTGTTTGCAAATATTTTCTCCCAGTCTGTGGGTTGTCTTTTCAGTTTGTTTATGGTTTCCTTTGCTGTGCAAAAGCTTTTGAGTTTTATTAGGTCCCACTTGTTTATTTTTGTTTTTATTTCCATTACCCTGTGAGACAGATTGAAAAAGATATTGCTGTGATTTATGTCAAAGGGTGTTCTGCCTATGTTTTCCTCTAAGAGTTTTATAGTATCCGATCTTACATTTAGGTCTTTAATCCATTTTGAGTTTATTTTTGTGTATGGTATTAAAGAATGTTCTGATTTCATTTTTTTTACATGCAGCTGTCCAGTTTTCCTAGCACCATTTATTGAAGAGACTGTCTTTCCTCCATTTTATAGTCTTGCCTCCTTTGTGGTAGATTAATTGGCCATAGGTGCATGGGTTTATTTCTGGGCTTTCTATCCTTTTGATATATATTTCTGTTTTTGTGCCAGTACCATACTGTTTTGATGAGTGTAGCTTTGTAGTATAGTCTGAAGTCAGGGAGCCTTGATTCCTCCAGCTCCATTTTTCTTTCTTAAGTTTGCTGTAGCTATTTAGGGTCTTTTGTGGCACTGTACAAATTTTAAGATTTTTTTGTTCTAGTTCTGTGAAAATGCCATTGATAATTAGATAGGCATTGCATCAAAGCTCTAGATTACCCTGGGTAGTATAGTCATTTTGACAATATTGATTCTTCCAATCCAAGAACATGGTAGATCTTTTTTTAAAAAAATATTTATTTATTTATTTATTTATTTATTTATTTAGGCTGCACCAGGACTTAGTTGCAGCAAGTGGGACCTTCATTACAGCATGTGGGATCTTTAGTTGTGGCATGCAGACTTCTTAGGTGCAGCATGCAGACACTTAGTTATGGCATGCAGGATCTAGTTCCCGACCACGGATCGAACCTAGGCCCCCTGCATTGGGAGCATGGAGTGTTACCCACTGGACCACCAGAGAAGTCCCAACACGGTAGATCTTTCCATCTGTGTCATCTTTGATTTCTTTCACTAGCATCTTATAGTTTTCAGAGTACAGGTCTTTTGCCTCCTTAGGTAGGTATATCCCTAAGTATTTTATTCTTGTTGATGTGATGGTAAATGGGATTGTTTCTTTAATTTCTCTTTCTGATCTTTCATTGTTGGTGTACAGAAATGGAACAGATTTCTGTGTATTAATTTTGTATCCTGCAACTTTACCAAATTCATTGATGAGCTCTAGTAGTTTTCTGGTAGCATCTTTAGGATTTTCTATGTATAGTATCATGTCATCTGCAAACAGTGACAGTTTTACTTCTTCTTTTCCAATTTGGATTCCTTTTATTTCTTTTTCTTCTCTGATTGCTGTAGCTAGGACTTCCGAAACTATGTTGAATAAAAGTGGCGAGAGTGGACATCCTTATCTTGTTCCAGATCTTAAAGCAAATGCTTTCAGTTTTCGCCATTGAGTATGATGTTAGCTGTAGTTTTGTCATATATGGCCTTTATTATGTTGAGGTAGGTTCCCTCTGTGCCCACTTTCTGGAGAGTTTTTACCATAAATGGGTGTTAAGTTTTGTCAAAAACTTTTTCTGCATCTATTGAGATCATATGGTTTTTATTCTTCAATTTGTTGATGTGGTGTATCACACTGATTGATTTGCAGATATTGAAAAATCATTGCATCCCTGGGATAAATCCCACTTGATCATGGTGTATGATACTTTTAATGTATTGTTGGATTCGGTTTGATAGTATTTTGTTGAGGATTTTTGTGTCTCTGTTCATTAGTGATATTGGCCTGTAATTTTCTTTTTTCATGGTATGTCTGTCTGGTTTTGGTATAATGGTGATGGTGGCCTCATAGAATGCATTTGGGAGTGTTCCTTCCTCTGCTGTTTTTTGGAATAGTTTCAGAAGAATAGTTGTTAACTCTTTTCTAAATGTTTGATAGCATTTGCCTGTGAAGACATTAGGTCCTGGACTTTTGTTTGTTGGTGAGTTTTTTAATCACATTTTCAATTTCAGTACTGGTGATTGGTCTGTTTATAGTTTCTATTTCTTCCTGGTTCAGTCTTGGGAGATTGTACCTTTCTAAGAATTGTCCATTTCTTCCAGGTTGTACATTTTATTGGCATATAGTTGATTGTAGTAGTCTCTTATGGTCCTTTGGATTTCTGTGGTGTCCATTGTAACTTCTCCTTTTTCATTTCTAATTTTATTGATTTCAGCCCTCTCCCTTTTTTTCAGGATGAGTCTGGCTAAAGGTTTGTCAATTTTGTTTATCTTTTCAAAGAACCAGCTTTTAGTTTCATTGATCTTTTCTGTTGTTTCCTTCATTTCTATTTCATTTATTTTTGCTCTTATCTTTATGATTTCTTTCTTTGCTAGCTTTGGGTTTTGTTTGTTCTCCTTTCTCTAGTTGCTTTAGGTGTAAGTTTAGGTTGTTTACTTGTGATTTTTCTTGTTTCCTGAGGTAAGATTGTATTGTTATAAACTTCCTTCTTCGAACTGCTTTTACTGTGTCTCATAGGTTTGGGATCTTTGGGCTTTTGTTTTCATTTGTTTCTAGGTATTTTTTGATTTCCTCTTTGATTTCTTCAGTGATCCATTGGTTGTTTAGTAACATATTGTTTAGCCTCCACATGTTTGTATTTTTTACTTTTTTTTCTTGTAGTTGATTTCTAATCTCATAGTGTGTAGTCAGAAAAGATGCTTGATACGATTTCAGTTTTCTTAAATTTACTGAGGCTCACTTTGTGGCCCAGCATGTGATCAATCCTGGAAAATATTCCATGTGCACATGAGAAAAACGTGTATTCTGCTGCTTTTGGATGGAATTCTCTATAAGTATCAATAAAGTCCATCTGGTCTAATGTGTCATTTAAGGCCTGTGTCTCCTTGTTGATTTTCTGTCTGGATGATCTGTGCACTGACGAAAATGGTATGTTAAAGTCCCCCATTCCCATTATTGTGTTACTGTCGATTTCTCCCTTCATGGCTGTTAGTATTTGCCTTATATATTGAGGTGCTCCTATGTTGGGTGCATATATATTTACAATTGTTATATCTTCTTCTTGGATTAATCCCTTGATCATTATGTAGTGTCCTTCCCTGTCTCTTGTAACAGTCTTCATTTTAAAGTCTACTTTGTCTGATATGAGTATTGCTACTACAACTTTCTTTTGATTTCCATTTGTATGGAATACCTTTTTCCATCCCCTCACTTTCAGTCTGTATGTGTCCCTAGATCTGAAGTGGGTCTCTTATAGACAGCATATATAGGGGTCTTGTTTTTGTATCCATTCAGCCAGTCTGTCTTTTGGTTGGAGCACTTAATCCATTTACGTTTAAGGTAATTATTGATATGTATGTTCTTATTACCCTTTTGTTAATTGTTTTGGATTTGTTTCTTTAGGTTTTTTTTCTTCCCTTCCTCTTTTGTTCTCTTGTTAATTGATGACTAACTTTAGTGTTGTGTTTGGATTCCTTTTTTCTTTTTTGTGTGTGTATCTATTTTAGATTTGTGGTTTGCGGTTACCATTAGGTTTTGATATGGTAGTCTGTATGTAAGCAAGGTTGTTTTAAGTTGCTGGTCTTTTAATTTCAAATGCATTTTCAATACCCTGCATTTGTTCTCTCCTCATTAATTGCTGGTTTTGATATCATATTTGTGTACAGATGATTTCCTTCCTTTACTGTATGTTTGCCTTTACCGGTGAGCTTTTCCATTCATAATTTTCCTGTTTCTAGTTGTGGCCTTTTCTTTTCCGCTTAGAGAAGAATCTTTAGCATTTGTTATAAGGCTGGTCTGGTGGTGCTGAATTCTCTTAGCCTTTACTTGTCTGTAAAGCTTTAAATTCTCCGTCAAATCTGAATGTGAGCCTTGCTGGGTAGAGTATTCTTGTTTGTAGATTTTTCTCTTTCATTGCTTTAAATATATTGTGCCACTCCCTTCTGGCCTACAGAGTTTCTGTTGAGAAATCAGCTGATCACCTTATGGGAGTTCCCGTGTATGTTTTTGTTGCTTTTCCCTTGTTGCTTTAATATTTTTTCTTTTATCTTTAATTTTGTCAAGTTGAGTACTGTTTTGTCTTGGTGTGTTCCTCCTTGGGTTTATCCTACCTGGGGGTCTCTGCACTTCCTGGGCTTGAGTGACTGTTTCCTTTCCCATGTTAGGGAAGTTTTCAGCTATTATCTTTTCAAATACTTTCTCAGGTCCTTTCTCTCTTCTCCTTCTGGGACCCTTATAATATGAATGTTGGTGCTTTTAATGTTGTCCCAGAGGTCTCTAAGACTGTCTTCATTTCTTGTCATTCTTTTTTCTTTATTCTTTTCCATGGCAGTGATTTCCAACATTCTGTCTTCCAGGTCAGTTATCCATTCTTCTGCCTCAGTTATTATGCTATTGATTCCTTCTAGTGTATTTTTCGTTTTCAGTTATTGTATTGTTCATCTCTGTTTGTTCTTTAGTTCTTCTAGGTCTTTGTTATACATTTCTTGCATCTTCTCAATCCTTGCCTCCATTCTTGTTCCAAGGTCTTGAATCATCTTCACTATCATTATTCCTAATTCTTTTTCCGGTAGATTGCCTATCTCTACTTCATTTAGTTGTTCTTCTGGGATTTTATCTTTTTCCTTCATCTGGGACATATTCCTCTGCCATCTCATTTTGTCTAATTTTCTGTGATTGCAGTTTCCATTCCGTAGGCTGCTGGATTGTAGTTCTTGCTTCTGCTGTCTGCCCTCTAGTGGATGAGGCTGTCTAAGGAGCTTGTGCACGCTTCCTGATGGGAGGGGCTGGTCCCTGCCTACTGGGTGGAGCTGGGTCTTGTCCCTCTGGTAGGCAGGGCTGTGCTCAGGAAGATTTTTAGCAGCTTGTCTGCCGATGGGTGGAGCTGTGTTCCCACCCTGTTGGTTGCATGGCCTGAGGTGTTCCAGCACTGGTGCCTACAGGCTGTAGGGTGGGGCTAATGGCAGCCTCCGGGAGGGCTCACACCAATGAGTACTCCACAGATCTGCTGCCAGTGTCCTTATCCCCACAGTGAGCCACTGCCACCCCACACCTCTGCAGGAGACCCTCTATTACTAACAGGTAGTTCGGGCCCAGTCTCTTATGAGGTCACTGCTTTTTTCCCCTGGGTTCTGGTGCGCACACGATCTTGTGTCAGCCCTCCAAGAGTGGAGTTTCTGCTTTTCCCAGCCCTGTGGAATTCCTGTGATCAAACCCTGCTGGCCTTCAAAGCCAGATTCTCTGCGGCTCCTCCTCCTGTTGCTGGACCTCCAGGCTGGGAAGCCTGACGTGGGGCTCAGGACTTTCACTCCTGTAGGAGAACTTCTGTGGTGTAACTGTTTTCCAGTTTGTGGGTCAAGCACCCGGCGGGTATGGAATTTGATTTTGTTGTGATTGTGCCCCTCCTACTGTCTTGTTGTTATTTCTTCTTTGCCTTTGGATGTAGGGTATCTTTTTTGGTAGGTTTCAGTGTTTTTTTGTCAATGGTTGTTTACCCATTGATTGTGATTTTGATGTTTACATAAGAAGGGGTGAGCTCATGTCCTTCTACTCCACCATCATGAGCTAATCTGAGGATTTGTTATTGATATATTTAAAAGGAACCTTAAGCTACACCAGACTCCATTCATATGCATAGTAGGAATCTGCTTACAAGAACTTTGTACCTAAAAATGTGTCATCCACATTTATCACAATTTCAGAGTCCTAACAACAGTCATTATTTGAGTCACATATCTTTATTAGCTCACAGAGCATAACCCATTAATTGCTAGCAGAGAACACTCCCCCTTGAGGGAATGAGTTACCAGAAGATTTGGTAAATTTTAATCAACCTTTTAAAAAGGTCCAGAGCATCAGTAGGATGTCAGAGTGTAAGTTCTGGAGGGTAGGAAAGAGGAGTCCTCCCCAGACATCGCAATTTTTCTTAAAATTGACCCTGTGCTTGATTTTCAGTCTGCCATAGTAAAATATAAGGTCTTCTTTTCCTGGGTAACCATCTATTCATGATAATTTTATTTCTTTAATAAATACAGTGATTAGAGATACCTGTAGGAAGCCATTGAGAATATCCCCATCCCCCACACTGCTATTTCCATCTAGCTAGCTGTACTTAGACCCAGGTTTCCAAGTATAGGTGAATATATATACAGCTGCCTTACATTTTACAGGCAGTAAACCAAAATGGATTTTCCAGAATGCCTTAAGAAGTCAGACTGCTTTTGAAAAAGAAGTTTTCTCAAGTTAAACATGCATCGTTGTCCTTGTCACCCTTTCCATCCTCTGTGTTTGAACTGAGGAAAAGCAAGTGCTCCTGTACCCTTTGAGTTTCCTATCTTTCTTGATTTTTTTTGTACTTCTCCACATCCTATCACTTGAGTCCCTCCTCATTTTGTTTTTGCTCTCATTGCCCAGATAAACATATCTGTCTATGCTCCTGATATCAGTGGATTCATCGTTGTTATTGTTTGTTTTTATGTATAGAAAATATCTACCTTCTCCCAGACTTTATAATTTAAAGAAATATTGCCTATCTTAAAGCTAATTTTTTCCATAATAATATGGTCATATTCACCTTCCCTCTTTGATTGATTTTATTCTCTTAGTAATTATTAGATTAGGTAAAATATTTGGTAGTGGTATAAAGTTTATATAATACCAAATTAACTAGCATTTTATATATTCTTTTCAGAAATACATGAGTATTTTAATATACATTTACCTAATATATAGATCTTCTTTTTCCCCTCCTACTGTTCTTGTTGTCAAACTTGCAGACTATTCTTGGTGCCATGAGGGATGCAGTCAAACACAGAACTTCTATTTTCATTGCACACAGATTGTCAACAGTTGTTGATGCAGATGAGATCATTGTTTTGGACCAGGTAAGAGGTTGAACTTTAAAGTTTAGTGTTTGAAGAACATTAGAAATTGTTACAAACACAAGCAACTTAAATATTGTTTCTAAAGAAAGTTATAGAATTTTGTGTTCTTTGAGTAAGATTGAATCCTGATAGGATTCCGTTTTTACCTCCTTTTGATAGGAAATAATGCATGCCACTTCCAAAAATGAATAAACTGTATTAACTCGCTCTATTAAAGTTTTAAAAGCAAAGTTAGATGAGGAAAGCATTAAATCCTAATATGGTAGAAGCAGTTTTAAAGGGTATGTATTTAAAATAATTTTTCTTTATTCATTTTTGCTCTGTACAGAATCTTTGCTCATTGTCTTCACTGTATTTTATATTTTCATTTTTCTAATACCTGCACATACCCTTGATGCCTAAAAGAAAATTACCATAAAATAAAGTCGTTTTCATGCATGGCCATTTTTATCTTTTTCCTCATGAGGAAAGTAAGAAAAAGGACAGCCTGCTTTATTTCTCTGAGGGAATTACTATAAGAGTATACTGTCTAAATGTTCTGAACAAATCAGAGTGCCACTATTGCGATTGGTAGATTTGAAAATTGTAATAGTTTTTCTTTTCTCCTCTCTGTAGGGATATCTTATTCCCACCCCCTTTGTACTTGATTATTTCTAACAGTGTTCTCTATGCTTATTTCTCCCTTCTAATACATAAATCTTCAATTTTTTATCATTTTGAAAGCCTGAGTACTGGGAGTTAAGAGAGAAGAAGCATTCTCTTGTACTGTCTATATTGAGAGAGAATTTTTCATGCCACTAAAATTTCTTATGGGATATTCAGTTCTGTGATATATATTTATTATTTCTTTTATGTGTTACCTGTGCACTTGCTACCCTAGGTCTTTTTGTTTATTTGTTCAAAAATGCTAACATTCACTAAAATATAAACTGATTTTCTTCAGTATGCTTGTTCCAGAGTGTCTTAAATGGGAAATTTTGTAAATATACTTTATTATCTCATTGATGTTCAGGTATCTGAAATAAAATCTGCTCTTTTGTGCTTTTTACTAAACTTTCCAATTGTATGCAGTCATGTACATAGAGCCTTTTCTTGTAAATATAAAATGTTAAAAGTACTTTAACAAGCATGTGCTTACCTACCTCATGCCAGGAGGTTCATAGTATCTATACAGTTATATCATAACGTTGCCACTTGGGGTTTGGATTATAATTGGAACTAACTATTGATCATACCATTTGTATCTGAAATCTCTTTATGTTGAATTTGATGGTTCTATAATTGCTTGATTATGAAGATCAGAGATTTTCATTTTCTAGTGAAACTAATGTGACCTCATGTGTTCCGTCAACAGTCTCTGGTAGTATTAAGTCTGCATAACAGAGTTCCCAAGGCCCTTCCTCACCCTCTTGCAGCCTGGTGATTACCCGTTCCCAGCCTTGGCAAGAGACTGGAGGTTTACTTGTCAGGAAATTGAGTCAGAGAGGCTCTGGACACAAGAAAATTACCAAGTACGTTAACAAAGACGGGCGAGATTAACTGGAAATCAAAACATACCGAAGAATAAGACCACAGACCCTCCTGTGCCACTGGCTCCAAGAACCTTGCCAACCAATTATTTATTTCTACTGTCACCACTCCTTCCCTCACCAGCAGATAATTAGAGGATTCTTCTCTAGAGAAACAAAAGTAGCCCCATAAAAAACATGTTCATATTTGGGGACCGCCACAAAATGACCAGATACCCATGTGATCATCCTACAATGAAACCCAACAGCTGAGGAGCCCACTCCCATGCACATAGAGCTTCCAGTCAGTTTTTTTTAATACTGTATTTTTAAGTGTCAGTGGATAGTAAAGGAAGGCCTCTAAAGCAAGCAGAAAAAAATTCAGTAGAAAATGTAGACAATGCAGAGAGCATAAGAAAACTTAAAAATATAATTAATATCATCAGAGGTCATGGAAAATATAACATTTTAAAATAAGGACAAATGCTGTTAAGAAAAAAGGTAAAGAAGACTTAATATTGCATGAGTTCCAGGATACAGTAATTAAGTGAAAGTAAGAAAGCTGCAAAAGAGTATATAGTATGCCACCTTTTTGCAAGGAGGATGTGGGGGAAACATATGTATATTTACTTGTTTCTGCAAAAAGAAACCCTGGGAGGATAAACTAGAAACTAAAGACATTGTTTACCTGCAGGATGGAGACAAAAAGGGGTAGAAGACAAAGGGGAGGGAGTAAGACTTCGCTGATTATACTTTTTTGTATTATTTTTACTTTTGAGCCATGCTAATGTTTTTTATATGTTTAAAAATCCACAAAGATGGGGCAGAAACAGGAATTGAATACAAACAGAAAGAAGTAAAACTAGGTACATAACGAATTAATAACATAACTATGTAGAAGAAAAATAGCATGCAGAATTAACCCAAATAACTTTTGAACACATTCCTCTGATTATTTAGCCTTAGTGGAATATATTATAAGGATAAAAATAACTCAGACTTGAACTTAGTAAGTTTGTTTTTGGTAGTAGCATGAGAGTAGCTGTTTTGAAACTATTTTGTGTATACTGTAAGACTGAGCATGTGAGTAAATACATTGATGTTGGGAAATAGAGGTCTTACTTGGGAGAAGAAAGATACAGATATGGAATGGAAAAAGAAGAGGAGCCTTGTGATGTTATATTGGAACAGAATTGTCAATATCAGTTCATGATGAAAAAAAAAATGTTCCTAACTCTGTTCAGTGAAAAGGCCTAGAAGCAATGAAATTCCAGTAGTAATGAGTGTAACCAGCACCTACATCTTGGACACTAAATACTGTTCCTCACTAAAAGGAACCAGGACTCCTTGGAGAAATGCCTGATTCCATATTTGGAGCAGGGAAATTAATGAAGGCATTTCACAAGGACACAGGAACCATTTTGAATGGGTTCCCACTGGCCAAGTGTGGGATGATTTGAATGTCAAAAAAAATAATAATAATGATACTAATGAATTACAACACATTGAATAAAAAACTAATCTATAATTCCATAATTGTACTTAGAGAAAGCTCTTTTTTAAAAATGAAATCTTGCCATTTACAGCAGTGTTAATGGACCTGGAGGGTATTATGCTAAGTGAAATAAGTCAGAGAAAAACAAATACCGTATGATTTTACTTATATGTGAAATCTACAAAACAGAGCAAATGAATAAACAAAACAGAAACAGACTCATAAATACAGAGAACACACTGGTGGTTGCCAGAGGCAGCAGGGGGGATGGATGAAATAGGTGACGGGTACTAAGATGTACAAACTAAGTCATGGGGATGTAATGTACACATAGGGAATATAGTGAATAATATTTTCATAACTTTGTATGGTGACATATGGTAACTGGACTTAACTGAGGTAATCATTTCATAATGTATAAAAATACTGAATCACTGTTGTACACCTGAAACTAATGTAATGTTGTATGTTAATTATAACTCGGAAAAAAAATGCTAACACATACAAGGAATGATAAGTTTACAGAATCATATTTTGCAACCACCATTGTAATAAATGATCCACATAAGGATCATCATTGTTTGCTAAAACCATATGGTGAAAAACTATTGGGGAATAGAATATTCACAGTTTGAAAGCATAACCCATAGATTAATTATTGATTACAAAGAGAAAAAGTACCTTTAAAATAGAGAAATCTGGTAGACACTACCTTAACCAAGTGATCAAACTGAAATCATTAATTGTGGAGCAAAATGACATCATGTACCTCCTAATATGATACACTGAGGACATATCACCTATATTGTATTGCAACAAAAATGTTTAGCCTGGATCTAAGAATCAGGAACAACTAGACAAATACAACGTGAAGGGCATTCTTTAAAAAACAAGCCTGGACATTTTAGAAATGTCATTGTCACACTCACACAGAGTAGGAAACTTACAAATTCAATGTGTTGATCCTGATTGGATCCTGGATGGAAAAAATAAAGGATATTATTGGGATAATTGGTAAAATCTAAATATGAGCTATATATTAGATAAATTTCTTGGGTGTGATATTGTTGTATTCTAGTCATGTAGGAGAATGTCCTTGTTTTCAGGAGATACATGCTAATGAAATATTTAGGGGAGAAATGTAATGATGTCCACAACTCATTCTTAAATGATTTAGCAAAAAGTAGTGTAAATTTAGAGATAGGATGAAGTGAGAGAAAGCAAATATGGAAAAATGAACAGTTGCTAACCTAGGAGAAGCATATATAGGCATTCATTTTTACCATTCTTGCAACATTTCAAATTTAAAATGGAGATAGTAAATAAATAAATGAACAACTAGAGAACGAGAGATTTTGAAAATGAAAAAAGTCATTGCTGAAATAAAGTCAAGAAAATCTCAAAGGGTAGAGCAAAAAAAGAGAAAATAGAGGAAAGATAAGAAAACAAGAGAACTAGTCTAAGAGGTCCAACATTTGACTAATGGTTGTTCTAGAAAGAGGGGATAGGAAAAAGGGAAGGAAATAACTAAAGAATAATACCCCCAAAATGTCCAGAACTTCAGAGCATGAGTTTCCAGATTGACAGGGCCTACCAAGAACCCACCACAATAAATGGAGGAAAGAAAAATAAAAGTCAAATTATCATAAAATTTCAGAATTGAGCATAAGGAAAAGAACTTAAAAGCTGTGAGAGAAATATCTCCGGGCAGGGTGGGGACTGAATAATAGATTACCTAATATAGTTGATTATGAGAAAAATACTGTTCAGACAGGCTTAAAGTTTAGAGAGAATTACCAATAGTGACATAGAAAACTAAGCAAATGAAAAAATAAGGCAGTTACTATGTCCAGGAAGAATAAAAAATTATGAGAAAATATATATAAAATCCTAGTACTTCACTTGGCTCAACAGATAATACTTACATAGTCATAATAAAGTACACATTGTGTATTAACTTAAATAACATTTATGATATAACCAATGTTATTAGGAGAATGAAGAGTGAGGCATTGGGAACGTGGAATAGTTAAAAGTGCTGAATCTCATTAATATGTATATGTGTGTGTAAATGCCAGAAGAAATAGCTACAGATTTGGAGATAAGGAGATATTCAAGGGTGGAGAAGGAGACAAAAGACTGTACTTTCGGTTATAAACTTTGTAATTATTAGTTGACTTTTTAAGCTGTGTACATTTATGCTTTAATACAAATAAAAATAATTTAAAATATAATATACATTTTTATAGCAGGATAAATTTTTTGTGATTTATTTCATTGGTTTTCTGCAAAAATAATTCCATTCTTTCTAATACTTTTTGATGCAGTTTCCATTGAGGATTTTTTTAATTGAAGTGTAGTTAATGTACAATATTGTGTCAGTGACTCAGTTTTTGTTTTTCAGATTATATTCCATTATAGGTTATTACAGAAGATTGAATACAGTTCCCTGTGCTATATAGTAAATCCTTTTTGTTTATCTATTTTATATATAGTAGTTTGTATCTGTTAATCCCATACTCCTAATTTGTTCTTCCCTCCTCCCCATCCCCTTTGGTAACCATAAATGTGTTTTTTATGTCTGTGCAGTGAGATTTTTATTTTGTTTGTTTTTTACAGCGGTAAATAAAAAAATATAAAATACGTAACCATGGGGACTTCTGTGCCAGTGAAGTGGTCCACAGATACCAAAGTTGAGGACTACATTCAGGATCCAGAGTTCAAATAGCTGAGCAAAATAGTTCCTAGACTGTCCAGCCAGCAATCAAGGAGAAACCTTGAATTAACCACTCAGAAGTGGGCACACAACAAATTTCAGTTATTTTGCTTAAGGGTATATTTGTAAAGGTCCTCTCACCAGGAGTACCAGTAAAAGTGACAAAATTACTTTTGTCTCCCAACATGTTTAGCAGTAGCTGTCCAGAGACAAATTAATTGTAGATAAGAGTTAGGAATCAATACCAATTCTATGCAATGTTAAGTTTAATAGCCAGTGTTAAGAAAAATAGTTACTGGAAGAAATAAACTTTTCATGGAGAAATATTTTTTATTTCAAAGTACACATAGGATTTTGGGATATTTTTTAAAAATCCTTTAAATCTCTGTATAAATAACTGCTTTTGATGTAAATTTGATTTAAATTTGATTTACTGATTACAGAAAATACCACCTTTAGAAAATCTTCACTTTCCTTTCTGCTCTTCAAAATGAAAAATGAAACATTCAAATTTTATTTCCTTTAAGTGAAATGGTATATGGTATATGGAATTTCATAGCTTTTTGTTTGTTCACTGGACTAATAGCTCAACAGTAAAGAAGGCATTCCTGTGTCAGTTTTTCCCATTTGTACTATAATGAAGAATTGGGAAAGGTATTTTAATGAATGCAAATCTTTCAAAATTCTTGCTTAGTAAGTATTATGTATTTTCAATTATTATGCTAGTTATATGACTTTCTCTACGTTTCTCTTGTTTTTGCTTATTAGGGTAAGGTAGCTGAACGTGGTACCCACTATGGTTTGCTTGCTAACCCTGGCAGTATCTATTCAGAAATGTGGCATACACAGAGCAGCCATGTGCAGAACCATGATAACCCCAGATGGGATGCAAAGAAAGAAAATGTGTCCAAAGAGGAGGAAAGGATGAAACTACAAGAAGAAATTGTCAACAGTGTGAAAGGCTGTGGAAACTGTTCCTGCTAAGTCACATGAAACCTTTTCATTTCTTTTCTCTTCTTTTCTTTTCTTCTCTTTTCTTTTCTTGTTTCTCCCTCCCTCCCTCCCTCCCTCCCTTCCTTCCTTCCTTTCTCTCCTCTCTTCCTTCCTCTCTTCTTCCTTTCTCTCTTTTTTTTCCTTGACTACACATTTGCACTGAAGCAGAATTGTTTTATTAAAAAAAATCATACATTCCCATTTTCAATAATCCTTCTTTTAGATAAGATTTATTTGGAAAGGGAATTGAGTTTTACATCTTTCACAATCTATTTAATGTGATATTTATATTATCCCCAAATTATTTTCTTGTTACTGCCTTATTTGTGGTCAAAGCATAATTTTTCTTACTATTTGACTTTACCCCATTTCCATTTTTGAGGCCTGATAGCCATTTGCTATCCATAACCAGATGAATCAGATTGGTTTCCAAATTTTTTGTAGTTTTTCAAACCTCTTTTATGCTGACAGTTTAGATGGAAAGTGTCTGTTTCTTAAAAATTTTTTAAAAAATAAGAGAGTATAGGTTCATTTTTTCTCCTCCCCTTCCCCCATTGAAATACTTCAATGATAGATAACTATACTTACATTTTAAAAATTATTTGCCACTATATACCTTTAAGAGGAAAAACCTTGATTCTCATGTTGGTATGTAGAATGTTCTTCATCATTAACCAGCATTGTAACTGTCATCTAGCGGTGGGAATTTTATTTTTCCACCAAATGAGGTGTTGCTTTTGTTTTGGACCAAAATGTATACATTTCTTTTTAAAGACTCATAAACCCTGATGTAATTTGAGAGTTACCATACTGGGAGTGATCTAAAAAGCTTAGGAAGTTAATTGCCTTTTCTATTTCCATCTTAAGTGCACTGCTTTTGCTATCTGAAGTTATACAAAGAAACAACCAAATGGGATGTGTGCACACATGCATGTGTGTACATGTGTATAAAGCAACATCTACTTAAAAATTATTAATGACCTTTAGGCAAATAGGAGAGGATTACACATATATTTAGATGATCAGGACTCTAATCTGTGTTGACACTTCAGAATTACTTTATTACCAGGTCTTCCCTTCCTTTTTCAGTAGTTTAATGAGTTCCTTTAAGCTTGAAATAACAAGGAGGAGCCCAAACAAGATAATCAAGAAGTAATTAATAAAATGTTGGTATATATTCACTTAGAAAGCTCTTCTCCCTTTCCAACTTGAATTTGCTTTAATTTGTTTGGTAGTAATCATTCAGCTTGAAAAACTTGTGTATCATGAACAGCCACATAACTATATAATGAGGCTTTATTTCTCAGAAAAAATCTTAAAGCATTTATTTGTCTATGGTTTTATTGTCTTTTAAGTGATAATTTGGTATGGGTGAGATTAATTTTTTTCTGATTTGTATTGTCATTAGTAGGTAGATACCTAAACTTATCTAAACTTATTGGGTCTGCAGTTTTGTTATATAAAGGTGATTTGATAAGTAGCTTGAAGCCAGTATTTTATGGTTAGTCTTTGAAAGCACAGTAAGTGGTGCAGCATCTTGCTTTTGGAGTTGGAGTTAACACTGAGATGCGTAATCAGCTGCAAAATGGGAGGTTTTGGACATTTCTTACACTGAAGCCATAGACGTGATTGCTTTTCTGAGGAACAACAACAGCAAAAAAAAGTCCTTTGAATAACCCAGCTGCATTACTAGAAATGTGATTAGATAGAAATTTTGCTTCTGTTAATTCCTTCTATACATTTCCAGTGTTGCTGATGGAAAATATTTAGCTTAGTTGCATAATCAAACAGGTAAGATTGAAGTAATCATTAGTAATATTCATTTTGAATGTGAATAGTGGTATTCAAAGTAAGTGATTTTGTGATATGGGAAACATATAGTCAAAGGATAGGACCTGGTGTAGGCAAAGGGTCGGGGGCTGGGGCGCAGCTGCTGCAGCTCTTGCTGGAGCCAAGACGAGCGCCCGCCACTGCCCACCGCCCACTGCATGCGCCTCCGTGCCATGGCTGGCCTCAACTCCCTGGAGGCAGTGAAACGCAAGAACCAGGCCCTGCAGCAGCAGGCGGATGAGGCGGAGGACCACGCGCAGGGCCTACAGTGTGGGAGCTGGATGGCGAGCGCGAGTGGTGAGAAAGCTGAAGGTGATGTGGCAGCTTTCAGTTGACACATCCAGCTCATTGAGGAGGAGTTGGACAGGGCTCAGGAACGACTGGCCACAGCCCTGCGCAAGCTGGAGGAGGCAGAAAAGGCTGCAAATGAGAGCAAAAGAGGAATGAAGGTGATAGAAAACTGGGCAACGAAGATGAGGAGAAGATGGAGATTCAGGAGATGAAGCTCAAAGAGACCAAGGACATTGCTGAGGAGGCTGACCACAAATACGAGGAGGTAGCTCGTAAGTTGGTCATCCTGGAGGGTGAGCTGGAGCGGGTGGAGGAGCGTGCCAAGGTGTCTGAACTAAAATATGGTGACCTGACGCTGTGGAGAAGAAGAGGAGCGGGGCCAGAAGCCAGTGGACGCTGCTCTCTGTGGAAAGACGGGCGCCTTTCACTCCGCCCCGCTTCATAGCAGCCAAAGGGGTGAGGGGTCAGGCCTGCGAGCTGCGGATCATGGCGCTAGCCTTGCGACTCTGGCGCTCCCTTCCTTTGGGACGTAGCGCTGCCCTGGGACCTCGGCTCCCGACGGGTGCTGCTGGCAGCTGCGAGCAGTGCGTTCTTTGGCGACTCCGCGGTGCTGAGGTGATGGGAAACCCAGGAGCTTTCAAAAGAAGTCTTCTCTGCCTTGTCTTATTTGGGTTTTGAAACTTATCAAGTCATTTCCCAGGCTGCTATGGTTCATGCCGCAGCCAAAGTCTTCAGAGTTGAAGAAATCCTTGAACAAACAGACTACCTATATGAAAGTGGAGAAACAGAAAAACTTTACCAGTTGCTATCCCAGTACAAGGAAAGTGAAGATGCAGAGTTACTGTGGCGTTTGGCACGGGCATCACGTGTTATAGGTCGACTCAGTGGAACCTCAGAAGAGGAGAAAAAGCTCTTGGTGTATGAAGCCCTAGAGTATGCAAAAAGGGCACTAGAAAAAAATGAATCAAGTTTTGCAGCTCATAAGTGGTATGCAATCTGTATTAGCGATGTTGGAGATTATGAAGGAATCAAGGCTAAAATTGCAAATGCCTACATGATCAAGGAGCCTTTTGAGAAAGCAGTTGAACTCAACCCTAAAGATGCTACCTCAATTCACCTTATAGGTATTTGGTGTTACACATTTGCTGAAATGCCTTGGTATCAAAGAAGAATTGCTAAAATGCTGTTTGCAGCTCCTAGTTCCACCTATGAGGAGGCCTTAGGCTACTTTCACAGGGCAGAGCAAGTGGATCCAAACTTCTACAGCAAAAACTTGCTTCTTCTAGGAAAGACATATTTGAAGCTACACAACAAAAAGCTTGCTGCTCTCTGGCTAACAAAAGCCAAGGACTATCCAGCGCACACAGAGGAGGATAAACAGAGACAGAAGCTGCTCAGTTGCTTACAGGTTTCAGTGACAAGAACTGAGAATTTTTCAATGAAATATCTAAGAAGCAGTGCCTTTTCATCAAATTATAAAGATAATAAATACATTAACCATTTAAATAAATAAATAAAATAAAATGTGGTGACCTGGAAGAAGAACTCAGTGTCACTAACAACCTGAAGTTGCCAGAGGCTGCATCTGAAAAGGAGGATGAACATGAAGAAGAAATTAAACTTCTGTCTGACAAACTGAAAGAGGCTGAGACCTGTGCCGAATTTGCAGAGACAACAGTTGCAAAACTGGAAAAGACAATTGATGAGCTGGAAGAAAAACTTGCCCAGGCCAAAGAAGAGAACGTGGGCTTACATCAAACACTGGATCAGACACTAAATGAACTAAACTGTATAGAACCAAAACAGAAGAGTTTTGTTCCAACAAAAACTCCAGAGCTCTGTGTCTTTCTCTTCTCTTGTAAGAAGTTTCTTTTGTTATTGTCTCTTTGCTTTGCTGGAAATGTCAAGCAAATTATGAATACATGACCAAATATTTTGTATCAGAAAAGCTTTGAGCACCAGTTAAATCTGTTCCTTCCTTTTTTCAAATAGCATCAGGTTTTTCAGCTCTGTTTTTATCCTTAAATTGCATTTATTCCTGAGGTAGGCAGGGTATTTCATATTGAGCATACTCTCAAGACTGATGGCATTTGGTTCCTGGGAGAATAGACAACCCCACACTTTTAAAACACAGATTCCGATGTCTAGTCATGGGTCAGTTTAAAAGGTTGAAGAATATCCACCGTTGGTCACACTATAGGAAGCCAGGGACCATCACATTAAAATGGGTGGGGATTTTCCATCCAGAGCAAAAAAGGGGGTTGGGGTGAGGTTACTATGGGAAGTCATAAACCACACAGAGGTTAACCTAATCATCCTGGCTCTTTTCCACACTCCACCGTGCAGAACAAACATCCTCTGAGCAGTCAGCATGAGAATGCTTGGAAAAGAGTCATAATAATTACCCAAATGTTTTCTGGATAGATCCTTGATATGCTCTTCTCTATGCTTCTTTCACTCTAAAGTTGTTCTCTGAGGAGCTGATGTCTTATTCCAATAATGACCCATGCTTATCTGCTCTGATATGAGGCCATCCACTCAGCAGGAATGAATGTTGTAGAATTCAGTCCTATTCAGAGAAGCCATATCAAAAAGACTGCTAGCCATCAATAGTTGAGTAAGACTTTCTGTAAACAAATATTGGGCAGAATAGCCCTCTCTGACAGCAAAGTAAGGATGAAAAAGTAATTGGCCTAACTTCATCTCCTCTATACTCCAGGGACTGGCAAATTGGAGATTTACTTATCTGGAATTTTAATTCCTTCTTCAAGACCAAGTTAATAAAAGACCAGGAAACTCCTGCTTAAACTGGATATGGAGTATTTTGTAGACAGGGCTGCACAGTTTGGCTTTGTTAGATTTCTGCTTTCTCAGTTAACATCTTAGAGCTGAAATATTCCACATTCCCCAGCAGTGTGGGGGCCAACTCAAGTTTATAATTCTGACTAAAAATCACCCTGCTTCTAGTTTATCCAGATCCTCTGCCCCTCACTCCTATTTATTAAGCATCACACTACCCAGGAGATACACTAGCAAATTGTGCAATTGAATAAAACCCACACTTTTCATTTAGATTCTTGCAACTGTGTCATATGTAATAGTATCACTTTTTCTACATTTTGGTCAAATAAATTTTTACATAAACTAAAAAAAAAAAAAAGGAATGTTTTTAGGGTAGGGAAATTTCCCCACTAAGAAATTTGAAGCTGTTTTCATATGATTGGAGGTGGTCTCTGGTGGTCTCTAGACCACTGGGTCATTGTGGTCATTAACCACTATTTTCAGCTAATAAAAAATTACCTGAAAAACTCAGTTATTGTAGGGGCCACAACTAAGTCAAATATTTTTCTGTTAACTCCATCTTAGGTGGTTCTATACAGTGGCATAATAGACAAAAGCTTCCTAAAATGATTCATTCAGAGGAAATGCCAAGAAAAGGGACATTTATTATAATGTACTAATTTTACATTACAGTATTACATACACAAAAGTACAAATTTCTAAATCAGTGTTGCAACATAATGTTAATGTCTTGGGATAGATAAGCTACAGTTTTGGAATATGGGCTCTGAAAATGGAGCAAGGGATAGGGTTTTGTTTCTTAATATCCCTTTATTTTTAAGATTGAAAATTTTACTTTCTTCCTAAGGGAATCCCAGTTTACAAAAATTAAATTGAAACCAAGGTAATTTGGGATCATGAAAACTGGGCCACATGCCTTCCTGCAGGTTTTTAACATAGAAATATCTTGGTGAGCAGATGGGCTCGTTTGGAAATTTTTGAACAGCTCAAATCTGAGGGTCACTTGTGAGAATCAGAAAGAGGCCTTAACATTTGGATAAACTCAAAATATGCATTTACTTCTCCTGTGCAGGGATTTGCACCTTTTCTATACCTTTAGTTAAATATTTTGCCTTTTCCCTTAGATGCTGACAGAGCTCAGTTTGTGAAGATGGCTAGTTTAAAAATATGTTTTGCTTTTAAAGGCAAGATATTTAAAGATTATATGTTTCCTTATTTCTGGATCACTTTGTGCACACTGCCATCTTGCTCCTATCCTTCCTTATTGCTGGATGTCTCAGGGAGTAGCAACTTTTACCAATGTATATTCATAATTCTCTTACCTTGTAGGTTTATCATAGGATATTCTGTTGTGGATTAGTAGTTGAAAGCATTTAAATATGTTTGCAATGGCAGCTTTCTTAAATTATAGAAAGGTCCCTTCTCTCCCTGCATTGAGTATATAGATTTTGAATGTAAACTGTATAGTAAATGACAATATGAAGTCAAATAAGCTGGTTAAAACTGATTAGTTAAGACAAAATGACTCTGTGAGGGAGGTTCTTTACCAGATTTATTGTTACAACAATCTGTGCAGATAATCAGTACTAAATAAACAATATGTCTTTGTGACTAGAAATGGGTGTCCCATTGAAGCAACTCTTCTGCAATGCACCGGGAGAATTAGTATTTTGCCGTTCACACACTCCAAATAAGTACAGATAATTTAATAGACACTCTGGGAGTATGGCCTTACAGCCTTATGCAACAGGTGAAAGCTTGAAATTGTCTCAGAGAGGAAGTAATTGTTTGCAGTGCTCATAATATGGGTAAAATGGTAGCAAATTGTAGTGCTTTCACTTAGCATTAAGATGTCATACTTTTAATGACCAATCAGTGAAAGGCAACTTTCTGTTGCCCCCAGTTTCTCAGTTCTGATGATGAGGAAGGAAACCTTTGGGGTGGAAAAATGTCTTGACTGCAAACCACACATTAAACTAGTATTTTGATTAGCTAGGTAGAGTTGGAAATGAAGTACATGCTCTAATTAGAAATAGGTTGGACCATTTTTGGTTAAAAAAAAGCAGTGGATTGTTTACATACTTCCTGTTCTCACACAGCTACAGTAGAATATTTTTCACTGGTGACTTCCTGTTCCATTTCTGTTTCATAAAGTCATTGGATTTTAGAGTTGGAAGGAATGTAGAGGTCCTTTAATACAATTTCCTCAATTCTACAAATGAGGAAACTGTACTTCAGAAGTCACTGAGCTTACTGTTAGCCAAGTTGGGATGAAAATTCTGGGTCCTGACACCCAATCCATTTCTCTTTTTGCTGAATGACATTTCCACTCAGAAGTTATGTTCAAAAATATATTGATACATCAAAAAAAATCTACAAACAATAAATGCTGGAGAGGGTGTGGAGAAAAGGGAACCCTCTTGCACTGTTGGTGGGAATGTAAATTGATACAGCCACTATGGAGAACAGTATGGAGGTTCCTTAAAAAACTGAAAAGAGAACTACCATACAACCCAGCAATCCCACTAATGGGCATATACCTGGAGAATACCAGAATTCAAAAAGAGTCATGTACCACAATGTTCATTGCAGCTGTATTTACAATAGCCAGGACATGGAAGCAACATAAGTGTCCATCGACAGACGAATGGATAAAGAAGATGTGGCACATATACACAATGGAATATTACTCAGCCATAAAAAGAAATGAAATTGAGTTATTTGTAGTGAGGTGGATGGACCTAGAGTCTGTCATACAGAGTGAAGTAAGTCAGAAAGAGAAAAACAAATACCGTATGCTAACACATATATACGGAATCTAAAAAAAAAAAATGGTTGTGAAGAACCTAGGGGCAGGATGCAGGCGTAGAGAATGGACTTGAGGACACAGGGAGGGAGAAGGGCAAGCTGGGATGAAGTGAGAGAGTGGCATGGACTTACATATACTACCAAATGTAAAATAGATAGCTAGTGGGAAGCAGACGCATAGCACGGAGGTCAGCTCAGTGCTTTGTGACCACCTAGAGGGGTGGGATAGGGAGGGTAGGAGGGAGACGCCAGAGGGAGGAGATATGGAGATATATGTATATGTATAGCTGATTCACTTTGTTATAAAGCAGAAACTAACACACCACTATAAAGCAATTATACTCCAATAAAGATGTTAAATATATATAGAGAGAGACGGGTGAGACATCCAGAATGGTAAAGTAAGGGGTTCAGTAGACCCTCTCTAACAAAACAACAACTTAACTGGTAAAAATTATTTTTTAAAAATCATTTAAAGTATCTAGAAATTGTCCAAATGGCATAAAGCAAATGGAGAAATATTCATCTGAGAGACTTAAGTCTCAGTAAGGACAGCAGGAGTCTGTGGCATTTGAGGAATTACCTGCATACTCTCCACCTCACCAGGTCTTTGTTACAGAAGCTCAACCCTTAGTGCTCTATTCTCTTCAGGTGTGTTGAAGATGTTAGGGGAAGGTAGGGCTCCCTCTCTCCCCAACTCCTACTCTGGGGCTACAGTTTCACCCTGGCAAGGTAGCTGCCTACATTTCCCATCTCCCCAACACTGTGTTGTAAAAACCATTCCAAGTAGGCACAACCAAGAGTACTGGAGATCCCTTCCACCACCGAGCCCCCACTCTTAGGGTGGAAGCACTACTCCATGCACAAGCTGAGTATACTGGGGCACTGATTTTTTCCACCTCAGCTAACTCAAAGGTTAGAGGTTTCACTCAGAGAAAAACCGAGAGTACTAGGGACTGCCACCATGCCCTGGTGCCCACTCAGAGTGGTGGTTTCACTCTGGGCCCCCTGCCCCTAGCTCTGGTTCAGTGATGCAGAGGTTTTTTCCAAAGGGAAAGGCACTCAATGAGGACAAAAAGTTCCACAGGTCTGCCTCAGAACACTGACTTCATTGAAACAGAGCATGGAGAACTCCATCCCTAAGGGCATTGTTAAAAACAATGGAGATCTTGGTGGAGAGCAATTAGGAGGAGCTGGTGCAAGCAAAGCAGCAGAGGAACCAGAAGTTTAATAGAAACCAGAGGGAGCCCCAGAGGAGTCCTCCTGCAAGTACAGTCAACTCGGGATTGAAAAGACTGTGCATGTGCTGGGCTGCACCCACTCAGGACAATCAGAGAAGAACGTGGGACAGATTTAAAAGTATTTCCCAATACATGCAGACCCATCAACACATGGCAAAAGCTTGATTGGCACAAGGAACTTGACCAAATACTGACTGAACAAAATGTTGCTCTGACCCTAGGAGCACAGGCTTAAAAATAAAATCACCTTCATTCCTGGCAATCGAAGACTGTATGTCCAAGGCTGTGCCCTCTCAGAACAGAGAAGGTGCCTCCAAGCTACTAGTCCCTGGCTGAACATGGGTCAAAAGTCAACTTTTCTGAACTATGATAGCAGCCTCCAAGCACACACATATCCAGTGGTAAAGGGTAAAAATCTTACTGACCAGTAATTGCTTTATGCCAAGCCAGGGGCAACCCTTAGGTAGCTAGACTAAAAGATAGAGAAAGATGATATCAGACTGCATACTGCAGGAGAAATAAACAACCAAGCAAGTAAGAATCCCCCAGAGGAAGAGGATCATTATCCAGAGATGATATAAGATACTACGTAAAATGTCCAGTTTATAACATTTATAAAACATGCAAAGAAACAAAGTTACCCAGATGCACGGGGGTTGGGGGGAGCAGGCAATAACCATTGCCTTAGAAAGGGCCCAGATGATGGATGTAGCAGACAAAGATTTGTCAATAAAGAAATAGAATTAAAAAATAAAAAGAACCAAATGGAAATTCTGAAGTTGAGAAATACAATGAATGAAATGAGAAATTTACTAGAGGAGCTCAATAGTATAGTTGAGCTGACTGAAGAAAGAATCAGTGAACTTGAAGATAAATCAATAGAGATTATGCAATCTGAAGACCAAAGAGAAAAAGTAATGAAGAAAAATAACTTCAGAGAAATGTGGAACACCATTAAGCATACCAATGGGAATATGCATAATGGGAGTACCAGAGGAGAGGAAAGGAGCAGAAAAGCAATATTAAAGAGATGGATGAAAATGTCTAAATTTGATGAAAAACATTAGTCTACACATCAAAGAAGCCCAACAAACGCCAAGTAGCATGAACGCAGAGATCCCACACTCAGACACATGATAGTCAAATGTTGAAAGCTAAAGATGAGAAAGCTCATGAAAGCAGTAAGAGAAAAATGATATCACATACAAGGAAACTCCAACATGATTAACAGGTTAAGTTTCATTAGAAACAGTGAAAGCCAGAAGACAGAAGGATGACATGTTCAAATTGCTGAAAGTAAAAAACTATCAACCAAGAATATTATATTCAAAACTATCATTCAAAAATAAAGGTGGAATAAAGATGTTACCAGATAAATAAAAAGAAAGTCCATTGCTAGTAGACCTATATTACAAGAAACATAAAAGGAAGTATTCAGGCAAAAAGCAAGTGACACCAGGCAGTAATTCAAATCCACATGAAAAAACAAAGAGCACCAATAAAGGCACTCATATAGGTACTTGCAAAAGAGTATAGTTTCATGTTTTTCCTTTCTTCTCTTAAGAGACTTAAAAACTTCTTTTGACTTAGAAAGCAACCACATGAAATAATATGTGTATCATTCTTCTGTTGGGGGTGGAAACAGAGCTGTCTTGGAGTAAGGAAATGATAGCAGATGATACCTAGAATATACAAGAACAAATGAAGAGAGCCAGAAATGATATATAATATGGTCAATATGACAAACTATGAATATATACCTGCACTCCTCTTAGCTGTCTTAAAAGATATAAGATCATATAAAGTAATAATTATAGCTATATATTTAGTTTGTAACATATATAGATGTAATATATATAATAATAATAGTACAAAAAGGTTGGTATGGAAAGGAGCTATATAGGAGTAAAGTTTCTATATTTCACTGGAATTAATCAGTGTAAATGAAGTAAATTCTGGTAAGTTAGAATGTATATTGTAAGCCCTAAAACTACCACCAGGAAAATAACTCTTAAAAATACACTTAAAATATTAAAGGGATCAAAATATTACACTGAAACATATCCACTTCATACAAAAGAAGACAATAATTGAGGAACAGAAAAAAAGACATGAGGCATATAGAAGAAAGTTAAAATGGAAGACGTATACCCAGCCATATCAATAACAACATTAAATATGAATTAATTAAATCAAAAGGCAGAGATTGCAGATTGAATTTAAAAAATCAAGATCCAACTTGATTCAACAGATATGCTGTCTATGGGAGAAGCACTCCATAGTCAAAGATACAAATAAGTTGAAAGTAAAAGGATAGAAAAAATATATATATATACCATGCAAGCACCAACCATAAAATTGTTGGAGTAACTATATTAATATCAGATGAAATTCACCTTAAAACAAATAAATGTTACTAAAGATAAAAAGGGACATTTCACAATGATTAAAGATTCAATCTGTCAGGAAGATATGACAATTTAAAACATATATGCACCTAAGAACCTATCAAAATAGATGAAACAAAAACTTGACAGAATTAAAGGGATAAATAGACAATTCAACAATGATAGTGTGAGATTTCAAGGCCCCACTTAATAATGGATAGAACAATTGGGCAGAAGATCAACAAGGGAATAGAATGGAAATACACAATTTGCTCAAGTGTGCATGGAACATTCTTCATAGACCATATGCTCGGCCATAAAACAAGCTTCAATAAGTTTAAAAAGATTGAAATCATACAAAGAGTGTTCTCTGACCACAATATATTAGAAATCAGTAATAAAGGAGAAAAACTTGGGGACTTCAGAAGGAAATTAGACACTTTAAATATGGGTCAAAAATTACAAGGGAAATTAGAAAATACTTTGAGATGAATGAAAATGAAAACACAACAAAAACATATGGGATGAAGGTAAAATTGTCATTGGAGAGCAGTTTATAGCTGTAAATATCTATATTTAAAAAGAAGGAACATCTCAAAACAATAACCTAAACTTCTGCCTTAAACTAGAAAAAGAAGACCAAACTGAACCCAAAGCAGGCAGAAGAAAAGAAATAACAAAGATTAGGGCATAAATTAGTGAAATAGAGAATATAAAGTTAATAGGGAAAATTAACAAAATCACAAGTTGGTTCTTTGGAAAGATCAACATTTTTAACTCTTAACTAGCCTCACCAGTAACAAAATAGTGAAGACTCAAATTAGTAAAAGAATGAAAGAGGATATCACTACTGATCTTACAGAAATAAAAAAGACTGAAAAAGACTATGAACAATTGTGTGCCAACAAAGCAGCTAACTTGGAGGAAATGGACAAATTCTTAGAACGATACAACCTACCGAAACTGACTTAAGAAGAAATAACCAAGCCGAATAGGTCTATAAGAAGTAAAGAAATTAAATTTCTAATCCAAAACTACCCAAAAAGAAAAGCCCAGGCCTAGATTGCTTCATCACTGAATTCTACCAGAGATTTAAAGAAGGATTAATACCAATACCTCACAAACTTTTCCAAAAAAAAAAAAAATAGAAGAGGAGGGAATTCTTCTGAAGTCATTCTGTGAGACCTGTATCATCCTGATACCAAAATAGAAGACATCACATGAAAACTGCAGAACAATATCCCTTATGTGTATAGATAACAGATGTCTTCAACAAAATACTAGTAAACAATCCAGCAACTTTTTAAAAGTATTGTAGAGCATAGCCAAGTGGGAGTTATCCCAGGAATACAAGATTAATAAAACATCCAAAAATCAATGTAATACACTATTGTAATAGAATAAAGGACAAAAACCATATGATCATTTCATTAGATGTAGAAAAAGCATTTGACAAAATCCAACACCCTTTCATGATAAAAATGCTTAATAAACTAGGCATACAAGGAAACTTCCTCAACCTGATAAAGGCCATCTATGAAAAACTCACAGTTAACATCATACTTAATAGTGAAAGACTGAATGCTGTCCTCCTAACATCAGGAATGAGACAAGAATGTTTGGTCTTACCACTTCTATTTGTTATTGTACTGGAGGTTCTAGCCAGGGCAAATAGGCAATAAAAAGAAAGTTGGAGGACTCTCAACTTCCAAACTGTAAAACTTACCCCAAAGCTACAGTAATCAAGATGTGTACAGTACTGATATAAGGATAGAAATATAAATCAGTGGAGTAGAATTGAGAGTCCAGAAATAAACCATTACATTTATGGCCAATTGATTTCCGACAAAGGGTGCCAAGATGATTCAATGGGGAATGAACATTCTCTTCAACAAATGGTGTTTTGACAACTGGATATCCACATGCAAAACAATGAAGGTAAACTCCTTTACACCATATATAAAAATTAAGTCAAAGTAGATCATAAACCTAAATGTAAGAGCTAAAACTATAAAACTCTTAGAAGAAAACATAGTAAGTCTTCATGACCTTTGGTTAGGCAATGGTTTCTTAGATGAGACATCAACAGCACAAGCAACATAAGAGAAAATAGATAAATTGAACATCATCAAATCAACAGTGCAACAACTTTTGTGCTTCAAATGATGCCATCAAGAAAGATAAAAGACACTTAGAATGGGACAAAATATTTACAAATCATATATCTGATAAGAGACTGTATCCAGAATATAGAAAGAATATATAAATATAATTACAACTCGATAATTAAAAAATCTAATAACCCAATTAAAAAATGGGCTGAAGATCTGAATAGAAATTTTCCAAAGAAAATATACAAATGTCCAATAAGCACATGAAAAGGTAGCCATTAGGGAAATTCATATCAAAACCACAGAGATAGATACAACTTCACACTGACTATAATCAAAAACACAGAAAATAATAATGTTGGCAAGGATGTGGAGAAGTTGGAACCCTCATACATTGCTGGTAGGAATGTAAAATGGTGCAGCTACTATGGAAAACAGTCTGACAGTTCCTCAAAAACTTAGAAATACTATATGACCCAGAAGTTCCACTCCTAGATATAATGCCCAAGAAGTGAAAACATACGTCCACACAAAAACTCATACATGAGCATTCATAGTAATGTCATTCCTAATAACCAAAAAATGTAAACAGCTCAAATGTACATCAACTGATGAATGGTAAATAAAATCTTTTCTATCCATGCCATGGAATACTTGACAATAAAAAAGAACAAAGAACGAATCCATGTTACATATGGATGCTTCCATTCTAGAACATGCAAATCTATAGAGATAGACGGTAGATTAGTAGTTGCCTAGAGATAGGAGTGTGTTGTGGGGGGATGGGAAGTTACTGCTAATGGATACAGGATAAGTGTATTGACTATAGCCTGTGTTTTGTGATTCATGATACAAGATGTGTTTTGTACATATGCTGACACTGTAGTATGTTGTTGCTAGTATTTTACTTCTGTATTCCAAGTGATGCCATTGAAGTAAGAAATTGGTATCCTCAAACAGTTTTTCTTCTGGTTTCAATTATAGAAGTCTTCAACTGCTATTTCCAAAGGTTCATTTACCTCACTTCAAACATTTTTAATGATGATATAAAAAGAAAGAACAACAACAAAAACCTCTATAGATGCTGCCTTTAACTGTAGTCATGAAACATGAAGAACAAACCCTTCTTCCACTAGTAATATTAGATGCCAGGCTGTCTATAAAGAAAAGCCACTGCATAAATTAGATGCTGCAAGTTTATAAATAGGATGCAATTATAAGTTAATAATTTCATTATTAACTTAATAATTTCATAGTTGTATAGATTATCAGAATTGGAAGAAATCTCAGATGGTTTAGTCCGGGATTCAGCAAACTTCCTGTAAAGGGAGTATCTAAATACTCCACAGTCCTGAAAGTTTCTGATTTTTCCCATGTTTGGCTCCCTTAATTTAGTTTGTAGGTTTTCTGGCCATTCATGTTCCCTCCTTCTGCTTATTTTTCTTTTAATGCAACACCTATCACTCATTTATACCACAATAAATAACTGGCACTAAAACAATGAACTATTAGCTAACTTCATGGTGGTCAGGAATTCTCAGAAATACATGAAATTCATAAAAAATTGTTAAGTCCCATTTCAATTTCCTATCCACCAACCGGATTCATTAACATATGAAAATCGGTTACTTACCCTTTCTTTTATCTCACTTTAGCCCACTGATAATGGGGGAATGGCAAGATGACCAGAGGTCTAAAATACAAATGAAGAGGAAAGTTTAGGCCTTGATAATCTGAGAATCAAATTTTCAGTTATGGAATAATTAGGAATTAATTAAGTGAACCCTTGGTTGAGCCAGTTGTTCTCCCAGCTGACTTCCCCTCCTGATTAAAACTCTGGTGTTAAGGCTTTCTTAAGCAGAGCACACAAAATAGAATGAAGAAAACAAAAACAGCTTTCTAGACTTGTTGCTGAGTGTCCTCTTCAAAAATAGTAGTTCAGGATTTTGCTTTCCCTGAGGTCCTGCCATTTCTATCTGTGTTTAGGAAAAAGGAAAAATGAAGAGTAATATAATCAAGTGAAGCCTTCATAGTAATTTCAAATGGTTGTACCCTCGGTAAGGTCTCAGAGGTATTAACACTCATCATATTTTAAGATCACGTGAAATCTATTAATGTATCATTTAACCTCTAGCTCAATACAACTTGTTTGTGTGGTCTCTGCATCCATTTGTGTAGCCATTCTAATTTAATATTTGAAATTATAGTTAATGTTCTAAGATGGATGATTAACACGACCAGCTCTAACACAAGTATGGTAGAGAATTTCAATGAACTCTTCCTGGTTAACAATAAAAAGTTTTCAGGCCCTGGTAAATAGGGTTCGTGTGAAAAATTTCATAGTAATATCACTCACTGAATAAATACCATGGCAGAAAAATGTGAAAATGCAAGGACAGACACAAGGAGAACATAGCCATGTGATGACAGAGTCAAAGATTGGGGTGATGGCATCCTCAAGCCAAGGAATGCCTGGGCCTACCAGAAACTGGAAGAGGCAAGAAGGTTTTGGAAGGACCTTGACCCTGATAACACCTTGGTTTTGGATGTCAAGCCTCCAGAACTATGATGAATTGGAGGTCTCAAGTCATTGAGCAACAAGCCTAGTGTCAGCCAACTGACAACAAGCAGAGCTAGGGTCTGCTCCACATCTCAGCTAACCAATGGATCTTCAGTTATGTTGGAGTCAGGAGTGGTTCTCTACTCCTTCAACCCTGTATACAGGTTGAAGAACCTAGGCCTAATGGGTGATAATTTCCAAGGATGGGGTCAAGGTATGAGCAGAAACCACTGGGGGATTCTATTTTCAGTCCATTCAGAGAGCATCATACTACAAAGCTAATTAGGGTGCATAATGACTACAGTAAGAGACCATCAATTAAAATGGGCAATTTAATGTCTTGTGTTTTATTACATTTAATTCTTTAATCCAGTCACTAGTCTATACAGTTTTGCTGTCCTAAGACAGTAAAGCTAAAAACAAAACAAAACAAATACCCAGGCTTTCCAGATGTTAGTTTAAATCTAAGATTTACTCTTAGTTAGTTAAATCTAAGAATTACAAGGATTCATCATACTACATATTTGTGGAAGATTCAAAATTTATAATAAGATTTATATTTGTCAATTAGCCTAATTAATCCTAATTGGCCACTTCTATGTTCAGGTTTGAATATCGGTTTGCTAACCAAGCCCATGGGTTTTGTTTCTAAGAGTCAGGGTGAGACTTCTGAGCAGTCATTTGCTAATCAGGAGCTAAAGGAGCAAAATTAAATTATGAAAAAATTTAATAGAAAAGTACACTATATTTGCTTTCATTAACTTCCTGAGTCAGGAATAACTGATATACATATATAATCAATTATTTCATTCAATAAATATTTTTGAACACTACACAAATTACATCCTGAAGTACAAAAACTGATGTGGAATAGATCCTCAAAGATTACATTCCCATTCTTTTCCTTTCTATCTATGCCTTACTTATAGATTGGCAGCAATGTATTTACTTTCAAGAGAATTTTATCCTTTGGAAAAACTGGAGGCACAGATCACCACTGATTAGAAACAATTAACTTATTTCTATTTAAAAGCCATTAGGGGGGCTTCCCTGGTGGCGCAGTGGTTAAGAATCCGCCTGCCAATGCAGGGGACACGGGTTCGAGCCCTGGTCCCGGAAGATCCCACATGCCATGGAGCAGCTGGGCCCGTGAGCCACAATTACTGAGCCTGCGCGTCTGGAGCCTGTGCTCCGCAACAAGAGAGGCCACGATAATGAGGCCCGCGCACCGCGATGAAGAGAGGCCCCCACTTGCCGCAATTAGAGAAAGCCCTCGCAGAGAAACGAAGACGCAACACAGCCATAAATAAATAAATAAATAAAATTTATTTTAAAAAAAAAAAGCCATTAGGGACTTCCCTCGTGGCACAATTGTTAAGAATCTGCCTGCCAGTGTAGGGGACACGGGTTCGATCCCTTGTCCAGGAAGATCCCACATGCCACGGAGCAACTAAGCCTGTGCACCACAAATACTGAGCCTGCACTCTAGAGCACGCGAGCCACGACTACTGAGCCCATGCACCGCAACTACTGAAGCTTGTGCACATAGAGCCCGTGCTCCGCAACAAGAAAAGCCACCACAATGAGAAGCCCACACACTGCAATGAAGAGTAGCCCCCGCTCACCACAACTAGAGAAAGCCCACGTGCAGCAACGAAGACCCAATGCAGCCAAAAAAGACAAATAAAAAGCCATTAGATAGAAGCAACCTAAATGTCCATCAACAGACGAATGGATAAAGAAGATGTGGTACATATATACAATGGAATATTACTCAGCCATAAAAAGGAACGAAATTGGGTCATTTGTAGAGACGTGGATGGACCTGGAGACTGTCATACAGAGTGAAGTAAGTCAGAAAGAGAAAAAAATATATCATATATTAACACATATTTGTGGAAGCTAGAAAAATGGTACAGATGAACTGGTTTGCAAGGCAGAAATAGAGACACAGATTTAGAGAACAAATGTATGGACACCAAGTGGGGAAAGGGTGGGTGGGATGAATTGGGAGATTGGGATTGACATATATACACTAATATGTATAAAATAGATAACTAATAAGAACCTGCTGTATAGCACAGGGAACTCCACGTTGCTGTACAGTAGAAAATAACACAACATTGTAAAACAACTATACCCCAATTAAAAAAAGAGAGAGAAAAGCCATTACACTAACACAAGAAACCTGAAGAAGAGCAATGCAGATCCCAATATATCAACAAAGTATAGTAAGACCTATTAATCAAAGGAAGTGACAATAATGCTTACCCATAAAGCAGTAATGTACTTGTAAAAAAAAGAAAAGAAAAGAAAAAAAAAAAGCTTACTGACCATATACTTCCTTATTCAAAGAAAAGGAACCAGGCTCATAAAGGTCAACGTGTGGCAGTGTGATTGTGTCCAAATATCAGTGAATGGTAAATGTGAAAGCATAAGGATGAGTGCCATTAAAAATAAGAAAAGAGCAGGAAATAAAATCAGTACTCAAAATTACAGTTTCTTGGAACAGTGTCATTCAATTAATCACACTTTGAGACTTTATTTTTTGTATGTAATGGGAGTTTTTACTCATATAAACTAGTAATAAGATTAAACTCTAGAATGATGTTTCGAAGGAGGTAGTAGAATCTCTGTCCCTAGAGATTTTAAAGAATTGGACTGACATCTGTCTTATCTAATTAAGTACTTTAGGAAATTTAACTCTACAGCAGAGAATTTTATGGTTGACTTCTTGAATTTACTTTCAATATTAAAAATTTAATTTTGAAAATATATGATAAAGTCCATTAAAGCTTAACAAATAAGTTTTGTTGTTGTTGTTTTTGTTTTTGAGTGAAGGAAGATCCATTCCTGGGAGAGGAAATATCATTGCTTCTTCTGAAAGCAAACCTCTCCTTAGGATATTAGAAGTATACTATCATTCATCAGAAAGAACTTTGTTCATTTTTTATAAATGGCACAAAAAACCAGCTTGTAACAAAAGACATCCTGCTGACTCACTTATATGAATGTCTGTGTGTAGGAATGCTTGAACTCCAAGTTTTCTTTTTTCTTCCGGCCAGAAGAAAGGTTCTTTGACTTTAAAGAAAGACTGCTTTTGCTAGTGTTTACACACTAGATATTGTCTTTGTTAGTTATAATGCACTGCTATTAGTAATAGAAAATTTTATAATGATGTTAATAAAAATTTTATACATTTAAGGTGTACAACATGATGTTTTGATATATATATACATCGTGAAACGATGACTGTAGTCAAGCTAATTAACATATCCATCTCCTCACATAGTCACTTTTGTGTGTGTATGTGTGGTGAGAGCACCTGAAATCTACTCCCAAGGCAAATTTCCAGTATACAATATGGTACTATTAACTATGGTACTATAGTCACCATCCTGTACATTAGATATCTACAGTATATTTATCCTACATAACTGCAACTTTGTACCCTGTAAGCAACATCTCCACATTTCCCCTACCTCCCCACCCCTGGTAACTACTGTTCTACTTTCTTCTTTTATGAATTTGACTTTTTTACGTTCTACATATAAGTGAGATCATACAGTATTTTTCTTTCTGTGTCTGGCTTATTTCAGTTATAATGTCTTCCAGATCCATCCATCATGTTGCAAATGGCAGGATCTTTTTTTTTTTAAGACTGCATAATACTCTGTGTTTGTGTGTGTGTGTGTGTACACATATATATATATATACTTCACAATTTCTTTATCCATTCATCAATTGACATACACTTATGTTTCCATAACTTGGCTATTAGGAATAATGCTGCAGTGAACACCGGGAGTACAGATATCTCTTTGAGGTACTGATTTCATTTCCTTTGGATGTATGTTCAGAAGAGGAATTGCTGGATCCTGTGGTAGTTCTATTTTTAATTTTATGAGGAACCTCCACACTGTTTTCCATAGTGTCTGCACCAATTTACATTCCCACCAACAGTGTACAAGGGTTCCCTTTTCTCCACATCCTCTATAACAATTATTATCATTTGTCTTTTTCATAATAGCCATCCTAAAAGGTATGAGGTGATATCTCATTGTGGTTTTGATTCACATTTTCCTGATCATTAGTGATGTTGAGCACCTTTTCATATATCTGTTGGCCATTTGTATGTCTTTGGAAAAGTGACTTTTTAGGTCTTTTTCCCTTTTTAAAATCAGGTTCTTTGGATTTGTTTGTTTTGTGTGTGTGTGTGTGTTTTAACTATTGAGTTATATGAGTTCCTTGTATATTTTGGATATTAACCTCTTATCAAATATATGGGCTTGCAAACACTTTCTCCCAATCTGTAGGTTGCTTTTTCATTTTGTTGATTGTTTCCTTTGCTGTGCAGAAGCTTATTAGTTTGATGTAATCCCACTTGCTTATTTTTGCTTTTGTTGCCTAAGCTTTTGGTGTCATATCCAAAAATGATTGCCAAGACCAATGTGAAAAAGATTTTTCCTTATGTTATCTTTTAAGAGTTTTATGATTTCAGGTCTTACATTTAAGTATTTAATCCATTTTGGATTTATTATTGTGTATAGTGTAAGATATGGGTTCAATTTCATTCTTTTGCATGTGGCTATCCAGTTTTCCCAGCACCATTTATAAAAGGGACTGTTTTTCCCCATGGTGTACTCTTAGCATCCTTGTTGAAAATTAGTTGATCATATATGCTTGTGTTTATTTCTGGGCTCTCTATTCTGTTCCATTGGTCTATGTGTCTGTTTTTATTCCGGTAACATACTATTTTGATTATTATAGATTTGTAATATAATTTGAAATCAGGAAAAGCCTCCAGCTTTATTCTTCTTTCTCAATTGCTTTAGCTATTTGAGGTCTTCTGCAGACCCATACAAATTTTAGGATTGTTCTATTTCTGTGAAAAATGCTATTAGAATATTGTTAGGGATTACATTGAATCTGTAGATTTCTTTGGGTGGTGTGGACATTTTAACAATATTAATTCTTCCAGTGCCTGAAAATGGGATACCTTTACATTTATTTGTGCCTTCTTCAGTTTTGTCACAAGTGTTTTGGTTTTCAGTGTACAGATCTTTCACCTCCTTGGTTAAATTTATTCCTAAGTATTTTATTCTTTTTGATGCTATTGTAGATGGGATTTTCTTCATTTCCTTTTCAGAAAGATCACTGTTGGGGTAAAGAAACCCAACTGATTTTTATATGTTGACTTTGTATCCTGCAACTTTACTGAATTGGTTTCTTAGTTTTAAGAGTTTTTAATGGAGTCTTTAGGGTTTTTCTACATATAGGATTATGTCATCTGCAAACAGGTAATTTTCCTTCTTCTTTTCCAATTTTGATGCCTTTTATTTCTTTTTCTTGTCTGCTTGCTCTTGCTAGTACTTCCAGTACTATGTTGAATAGAAATGGAGAGAGTGGGGATCTTCGCTTTCTGTTTTTCCCCATTGATTATGATGTTAGCTGTGGAGTTTTCATAAATGGCCTTTATTGTATTGAGGTTAGTTCCTTCCGTACATATTTTGTTGTGAGCTTTTATCATGAATGAATGTTGAACTTTGTCAAATGCTTTTCCTGTATCTATTGAGATGATCATGTAGTTTTTAGCTTTGATTCTGTTAATGTGATGTATCACATCGATTGATTTGCATATGTTAAACCAACCTTACATCTCAGGGTTAAATCCCACTTGGTCATGATGTATAATCTTTTTCTTAAAAAATATTCATGTATGTATGTATGTATGTATGTATGTATGTATGTATTTGGCTGAGCCAGTTCTTAGTTGACCAGGGATCGAACCTGGGCCCTCTGCATTGGGAGCACGAATCTTAGCAACTGGACCACCAGGGAAGTCCCCATGATGTACGATCTTTTTGGTGCATTCTTGAATTTAGTTTGTTGGTATTTTATTGAGAATTTTGCATCTATGTTCATCAGAAATATTGGCTTGTAGTTTTCTCGTGGTGTATTTTTCTGGCTTTGGTATCAGGGTGATGCTGGCCTCATATAATGAGCTTGGAAGTATTCCCTTTACTATTTTTTGGAATAGTTTAAGAAGAATTGGTATTAATTCTTCTTTGAATGTTTGTTAGAATTCAGCTGTGAAGCCATCTGGTCCTGGACTTCTCTTTGTTCAGAGGTTTTTGATTACTGCTTCAATCTCCTTATTTATTATTGCTCAGTTTATGCTTTCTATTTCTTCTTGATTCAGTCTTGGTAATTTGTATATTTCTAGAATTTTGTCCATTTCTTCTAGGTTATCCAATTTGTTGTTCATAATAGTACCTTATGATCCTTTTTATTCTTGAGATATCTATGGTAATGCCTCCTCTTTCATCTCTTTCATGTCTGATTTTGTTTATTTGAGCCTTCTCTGTTTTTTCTTAGTCTAGCTAAGGGTTTGTTGATTTTGTTTATTCTTTCAAAAAACTCAACTCTTGGGACTTTCCTGGTGGTCCAGTGGTAAAGAATCTGCCTTACAATGCAGGGGACGTGGGTTCGATCCCTGGTCAGGGAACTAAGATCCCACATGCTGTGGGGCAACTAAGCCCAAGTGCCACAACTACTGAGCCCGTGTGCCTCAACTACAGAGCCTGTGTGCCACAAACTACAGAGCCCATGCAATCTGGAGCCTGCATGCCACAACTAGGGAAGAGAAAACCCGCACACCACAACTAGAGAGAAGACTGCGCACCACAACGAAGAGCCTGTGCGCCACAACAAAAAGATCCCACATGCCTCAATGAAGATCCTGCATGCCACAACTAAGACCCAATGCAGCCAAAAATAATAAATAAAATAAATAAATCTTTTAAAAAATCAACTCAACTTATTGATTTTTTTCTATTGTTTTCCATTCTCTATTTGACTTATTCTGCTCTGATCTTTATTTCCTTCCATCTCAACTTTGATTTATTTCTGCTTTTTCTGGTTCCTTGAGGTGTAAAGTTAGGTTGCTTATTTGATATCTTTCTTCTTTTTTAATGTAGGCATTTATCACCACAAAGTTCCCTCTTTGTACTGCTTTTGCTGCATCCCATACATTTTGGTATGCTGTATTTTCGTTTTTGTTTGTCTCAAGATCTTTTTTAACCTTTTGATTTCCTACTTGACCCAGTGGTTGTTCAAGAGTATGTTATTTAGTTTCCAAATATTCATGAATTTTTCCATTTCTTGCTATTATTAATTTCTAGTTTCATTCCATTGTGGTTGGAAAAGATACTAGGTATGACTACAATATTCTTAAATTTATTAAGACTTGTTTTGTGACATAACATGTGATCTATCCTGGAGATGTTCCATATGCACTTGAAAAGAATGTGTATTCTTCTGCTGTTGGGTGGAAAGTTCTGTATATGTCTGTTAGGTCCATTTGGTCTCTAGTGTTGTTCAGGTCAACTGTTTATTTTCTGTCTGGCTATTTTATTCATTATTGAAAGTGGGTTATTGAAATCTCCAATTATAATTGCATTGCTGTCAATTTCTCCTTTCAGATCTGTCAATGTTTGCCTTATATACTTAGGTGCTCTGATGTTGGGTGCATATATATGTACCTTTGTAATTTTTTCCTTTTGAATTGACCCTTTTATCATTATGTATTGATCCTTGTTTCTAGAGACAGTTTTTGACTTAAAATCTACTTTGTCTGATGCAATTATAGATGCTCCTGCTCTTTTTTGGTTACCATTTGCTAAGAATATTGTTTTCCTTCTCTTTACTTTCAGCCTATGTGTGTTCTTAAATCTAAAGTGAGTTCCTTGTAGATAACATACAGTGGGATCTTGGTTTTCTATCCATTCAGCCACTTTGTATCTTTTTCTTGGGGATTTTAGTCAATTTACATTTAAAGTCATTATTGATAGGAAAGGATTTACTATTGTCATTTTGTTAACAGTTTTCTGTTTGTCTTGTAGGTCTTTTACCCCTCTTTTTCTCTTTGCTGCCTTCCTTTGGGTTTCGTTGGTTTTGTAGTTGTTGTTTTTGTATTGATAGGTTTTGATTCTTTTCTCTTTTTCTTTGTGTATCTTCTATAGTTATTTTATTTGTGATTACCAAGGGGCAGTAGTAGAAATTTTAATTGTTCATGACACTTAAGGACATTTTTCTATAATTATTTTCCTGTTCCAGAAACTGATTTGTCAGGGGAAAAGGAGGGAAGGATTGGAAACTCTGTTTCTTGGGGAGAAGATGTACAGGCTAGCTTTTCTCTGACTGCTCTGTTCTCAATACTTTACTTTTAACTGGGGAAGTCATATCACCAAATTTCAAGTGAATCATAAGCATGATCTAATGGGAAATAAGTGTAAACCTGGGGAGGCTGAAGAATAATTATTCTGTTAATCAGTCATCTTCCTATCTGAGGATTGTAAGCAATTTCAGAAGGTCGCCCAGTCTAATTTTCCTTCGTCTTGCCAGTAAGAAAACATGTAGAAATTGATTAGTTGAGTGGCTCCATGTCATATTGGGAAGTGGAAAATCTAGATCAGAGGTCCTCAGAATGTGGTCTGGGGGTTCCTAAGATTCTTCAGAGTCTCATTATTTGCCTTTTTCATTTTCATTCTCTCGTAAGTATAGTGTTTTCCAGAGGCTACATGATATACAATGACATCGTTGTTCTGACAGTTAATGTGTATGTTCTTGTGTTTTCTAGAATTTTCTAAGGTAGTAGTTTTAGGGTACAAACATGGCTATGTTCATTTACATACAAATAACTCAGTTTGTTCTCAATACTTATACTGTTTTCTTACTGGCTATCTATGGCTATACCTTCAGTAATCTCTGTAATCTCCTTATTATCCACCAGATAGTGATTTTAAAATTCTAGAATTTCCCTAATGCCTATGTGGAAAGACAAGAAGTAAGCACACTTTATTTTTCTTGTTTTGCAGTTAAAATTTTTTTAAATTTTCAAAAACTTCTAAATTTTTACATTTTACCTAATCCTTATTATAGAATTTAATAATATTTATACTACTATAAAGTCATATTTATATTTTTCTCATTCTTAGAGTTAGATCATTGGCTTATAAAAGGGAGACTAGGAAAATCACTTTCTCAACACATAACTGCTCCAACCATTTCTAGAGATGCTGAAAATCATTTTTAGCTTGAAACTGACATCACAATAGAGTTACAGAATTTTTTGACTCGAAGAAGGGAGGACTATACTCCAAAGAAACTAGGCAAAACTGTAAATTAAATATGATGAAAACTATTTCTCTCGGCTTTATAGATGTTAATAATTTACCCTATTGTGTCTCGTGTGGCAGAACATTTTCAGGTAGTATTATGGTACCAGTTAAATTGCAACAACATTTTGAGTTCAATTACTCAGTGATTATGGAAAACAGAATTCAATATTTTAAACATAGATGGATAAGCTCTTTAAATCCAAAAATTGTTTGTTACAGCTTTAAAACAAAATAAAGCCACCAAAGCAATTTATGGGTAAATTATCATAAATTGGCTAGAAAAGCACACACAGTAACTAAGAGACTGAGCCTTGTACAGTTGACATTGCTTAATGAATGCCTACCAAATGAAAAGTCAGTAAAAGAAATAGTGGTACAGACACTTTACAATGATACAGTAACTCATCTAATTAAATATTTAGCTGCAAATATGAAGAGTGACTTATTATTTCATCCTCAGAATTATACTTTTGCCTTACAAATGGCTGAATCTAAATGCGGCTGAAATTGATGAGAATGCATGGAACCACATACAAGTATTGATAATATGCAAAGTGCTGAATAACTTTTTTGAATCTCATGGTTTATCCTGAAACAACCATGTTGACATTTGCACTGATGGTGCAACAGCATTAGTAGGTAAAACTGCCAGTCCCTTAGCATGAATCAAGACAGTAGCACCAAACTATACCTAGTCATTGTATTCTTCACCATCATGTACTTAAATAAATGTGCTAGTTTCATTTAAGAATATCCTTAATAAAGTCGTAAAAGTTAGTTTATTAACTCGACCCTTGAGCACAATTTTTAAAAATATTCTATAGGATGAAATGGAAAGTATACACAAAGCACTTTCACTGTATATTGAAGCATGATGGTTGTCTCAAAGAAAAGCACTTGTACATTTGTTTGAGTTGAGAGCCGAATTAGCCACTTTTTTTCATGGAACACCACTTTCACTTGAAAGAGGGACTGATAGAACTATGGCTCTTCAGATTTGAGTATTTGACAGATGTTTTCTCAAAAATTAATGAAGTGAGCAAGGAAAGAAATGAACCATATTTATTACCAATGATAAAATTTGAGTTTTTAGGAAAAAATTAGAATTTAAAAAAACTTGTATCCACCACTGTAAGCCTGACAGCTTCCCAATACTTAGTGACTTTTCTGAAGCGATATGTGGTGATATTAACAAATGTGATATTCTGGATGTTTTTGAATGGAATGCATCAACATTTGGAATACCTGCATAATTCAGTGCACTGGTATTTTCCATATGAGTGATGTTACAAAATCATGCACAGGTAAAAGATACATTCAAAGGGCAAGATAGACCAATGGATATCAGTGTAGCTGAGTCTAAAAAATTCATCGATATGGTTTCAGATTCTACACTGTGCCAACTTTAAGAAACCAACACTTGTCAAGTTTTGTTGTAGAATCAAAAAAGAATATCCACAGTTATCTGAAAAAGCTGTTAAAATACTCCTCGCTTTCCAACTATATATCTGAGTAAGGCCGAATTTTCTTTAAAACAACATATCACAGTAGGTTGAATACAGAGCAGATATGAGAATACAGTTATCTTCTGTTAAGCCAGACAGTAAAGAAATTTGCAAAACTGTAAAATAGTGCCACCTTTCTCACTAATTTGTTGTAAAATATATTATTCACTAAAATGTTATATTATTTCTGTCATATAATAGGTGTATCATTTTAAAATAATAAACAGATATATTACATGTTTTATCAGATTTAATTTCCAATGCAGTAAATATTGATAGATATAGCCCATATGGACAAAAGCTATTTGGGGTCCTCAATACTTTCTAAGAGTTCTAAAGCAGTACCGAGACCAAAGCATTTGAGAAGTAGTCTACATATAGGATTTGGACTTATGACTTGAAGCTCCAAGCATTATTAGAAATGTGGCCTCTTGGGACCTCCCTAGTGGTCCAGTGGTTAAGAATCCGCCTTCCAATGTAGGGGACGCAGGTTCAATCCCTGATCAGGGAACTAAGATCCCACATGCTTACGAGGCAACTAAGCCCATGGGCCACAACTACTGAGCCCGTGAGCCTCAACTACAGAGCCCACGTGCTCTGGAGCCCATGTTCTGCAACTACAGAGCCCTGCACTCTGGATCCTGCGCACCACAACTAGAGAGAAGCCCGTGTGCCACAACAAAGAGCCCACACGCCGCAATGAAAGATCCTGCATGCTGCAACCAAGATCCCACAACTAAGACCCAACACGGCCAAAAATAAAATTAAATTAAAAAAAAAAAAGAAATGTGGCCTCTTGTCAAACAAGGAAATTGGTTTCTAGACAGAGAGACAGTCATGGTCTCAACTGTGACTTGGAGTGAGCTATATGAATTCCATGCAAATTAAGTAAGTTAACCCTTGAAAATAAGTGTGGGAAAAAAACAAATTGTGGTATGTGCTATCTTTGGACAAAGCATATACTCTTAACATTTTTTACAGTGTTTTGCCATTAGCAAAGCATTTTCACACTCATTATCTCTTTTCTTCAAGATTAAAAGTGTTTTTAAAGATCAAGTCCCAGACTTTCATTTTTATAGATGGAAAAATTCAGGCCCAAGAAGAGAGGTGATTTACCTCAAGTCACAGTATTGTTCACCATTGTATCCCCAATAACTAGCACAATGTAGACACTCAATATGTATTTGCTGTATGCGTATCTAAATGAGTGAATAAATGAATGAATGACAGAGCTTGTAGAGGCCAGGACTCCTCATTATGAGACCTGTCTTTTCTTACTTTTGCATGGGCTTCTCATATTATTTTGCAAAACGAGTAAATGTGTTTCTGTTACAGAAGGAAAGACTTAGATTATTCACAGTAAAGAACTTTTTGGCAATTTAAGACTCTTCCTGGCACATAAATACAATGGATTACTAGTCAGCCATAAAAAGCAACGAAATTGAGTTATTTGTATTGAGGTGGATGGACCTAGAGTATGTCATACAGAGTGAAGTAAGTCAGAAAGAGAAAAACAATTACCATATGCTAACACATATATATGGAATCTTAAAAAAAAAAAAAAAGGTTCTGAAGAACCTAGGGGCAGGACAGGGATAAAGACACAGACGTAGAGAATGGACTTGAGGACCCAGGGAGGGGGAAGGGTATGCTAGGACGAAGTGAGAGAGTAGCATTGACATATATACTCTACCAAATGTAAAATAGATAGCTGGTGGGAAACAGCTGCATAGCACAGGGAGATCAGCTCGGTGCTTTGTGATCACCTAGAGGGGTGGGATAGAGAGGGTGGGAGGGAGATGCAAGAGGGAGGGGATATGGGGATATATGTATATGTATAGCTGATTCACTTTGTTATACAGCAGAAACTAACACAACATTGTAAAGCAATTATACTCCAATAAAGATGTTTTAAAAAATGGTTCTGAAGAATCTAGGGGCAGAACAGGAGTAAAGACCTAGGTGTAGAGAATGGACTTGAGGACACGGGGAGGGGGAAGGGTAAGCTAGGACGACATGAGAGAGTGGCATGGACATATATACACTACCAAATGTAAAATAGATAGCTAGTGGGAAGCAGCTGCATAGCACAGGGAGATCAGCTCGGTGCTTTGTGTTTGCCTAGAGGGGTGGGATAGGGAGGGTGGGAAGGAGACACAAGAGGGAGGAGATATGGATATATATATATATACGTATAGCTGATTCACTTTGTTATAAAGCAGAAACTAACACACCATTGTAAAGCAATTTTACTCCAATAAGGATGTTAAAAAAAAAAGACTCTTCCTAGTCTTTTATCTCAATCAAGATATGGCGTATACCGCCACGACTTTTAATAACAGGAGAATTTGTACTTTATCCTCTTCAAAACCCTATTGGCCTTTCTTACTTGGAATTACAGATTTTCAAGTAGAGGTAACTTGTTGAGTTCAGTTTTATTCCCACCTGCGTTACAGATCCCTTTTCATCAGAAATAACATTTCAAGTATACTTATATATGTACGTATGTACCTATATATACATGTATTTGTGTATATACATATACATGTATAGCATGTGTATACATTTATGTATACATGCACACACAAACACAAATTGTAACCATCCACACACCACATTCAAGAACTTACAACCTAAAGAAAGAAGGAATGTTTGGTAATCCAGATCTAGGTTTCCAATTTCTCTTTGCTTTCAGGCATCCTGGCTCAGCTATTACAAGAAGGTGAAATTCTAATTTATGTCATGCGTAGCACATAATAGGAGCTCAATGTGTTGTTTGACTGACTAATCTTATAGGAACATGACTTAAAAAGGCATCTGGGTAGTGGTAATTCCCCATATCAAAATAGGCTCTGGTTTTTAAGGGAAAGTAGCTGCTAAGCTCAGTTTTTGCTCTGCCTTTTGGTGAATTCACAGGGAATATCACACACCTCAGAGTTTTAAAAGTCCCTGTTAATGGTGGGATTTATTAGGAATTCAGTCTACAGACCCTGCCAAGTCTGCCTAGATTTAAGACTCCATCTCCAATAAATTCCAGTGAAATGTCTTTAAAATATTTCCAGGGACTAAGATTTAGAATGAGCAAAAATGTCATAAACAAATTATAGTTGACAGTACCTAATGGAGAGGATTTTACTTAACTATTTTTTAAAGTATCATCTTGAGAAGGAGTGGAGTTTAAATGAGGGGAGATTAGAGTGAGAATTAGGAAACCTACATTCCAGTCCTTGCTCTGCTATTTATTGTTGAGGAGTCTTGGAGAGATGACTCCACTGCATACTCTGGATAATGTCTGTCTCCCTGTACCTCACAGGAATGGTATAGGAGAGTGAGAATGTATGTGAAAACACATGGAACTCCTTAATATAAAAAGTTGAATGCCACAGCTAGACTTAAGAATAAAGTTGTCTTTTATTTTCCAATCCAAAATGCCCATTTCCACTCCACATATTTTGAGAGCTGTTAAAGTGTAATGTTTAAGGCATGTTACAAGCCATGGACCCTGACAAAAAAAAAAATCAGGTGGGCCAATATAAAAACAAATATGGGCTTTTTTCTCACCTCTACTAAGCACTAGCCACCCTTCCAGTTAGTTACTCAGGCATGTGCACACTGTGATTTTTTTTTCTTATCTATGCCACACTAGACTGTACCTCCTGGAGAGCACAGACCATTTTGTCTACCTTTGTAACTCCCACAGCGTCTAGTAAGGCCCTCACTTATTGCTCAGTAAGTGTGTGTTAAACATAATAGATTCTGTTTAACTGGTTATAGAGCTTCTCACCTTTTAATTCTTGTTAAGAGCCTTTTAAGTGGCCTCCTTACCTCCACTGAACAAATTAAGGCCCTGAATTATTTTTCCATTCCTATAATTCTTTCCAGCCTATTCTCCCCATTACTCTGTGAAGTTAAGAGGTCATCAGACTTTTATTATCAAAAATTTAACTAAGAAATTATTCTAAAATTATATTTAGACTTTTAGGAAAATATCTCTGAGCAAATGAAAGATAAAAAGTTCAAGGGAAACCTAAGAAATGCCTAACTTACACTAGTGTGAAGCTTGAGTTATTTTAAGTTCTAGCATCTACTGTTCCTCCATCGATTGCCCGAAGACCTGCTTGGAACATATCCAGAACTCCCCAAGCAACATTTCATATCAGATGCATGAATGATTCACAAAGCAACTTCTTCCTTTATTCTTTATTTTGTCTAAAGTCAGACACCACATCCTAGTCTCCTAGTGATGTCTTCAGAATCCCTCAAAAAACAGTAATTTGCCAAATAACATTGATTTACCATTGCTTATTTATTCAAACAACAGAATTTGCTCCTAGAGTAGCTCCAGTTTGTCTGTCTTTGTTCTCATTGCACTTCCCTAGATTAGGCTTATTACCTCAAACATCCAACACATTTGTCACTTTCAATGGAGGTTGTAGCACCCTAAGTGGTCTGTACCTCTACTTTTATCTCCCCTCCAGTTCATTCCTTCCCATCCCCAAGATATCAGAATTATCTTTCTAAAACACATGTCTATACTTGGGCTCACTTCTTAATAAAATCCTAATTCCTCAGACTGGCATTCAAGACCCTCCACATGTTTTACTTTTACCTTTTGGCCCTTGTTTACTACTTCTTCACTAAGCACTCTTGTAACTTGCCTCTCAAAGGTTTATTCATTCCTCAAAGAAGGCCCAGCTAAAATTATGCATCCTTCAAAAAACTTATGTTTCTATCCATAATTGAAATTCATCTTTCCTGATTCCATACTTCCTTCACACTTTGGACTTGTGGACATAAGTAAGTATTTGTGTCCTTCTTTACTGTAAGCTTCTTTTGAAATTTCCTCATTTACGATTGCTCCACAGCACCACCCAGCACAATACTTTGCACCTAATATAGATAGTATCATTCAGCTTCTGGATTCTTACACTTAGTGTAATGGTTTTGAAGGTCATCTGTGGGCTAGTATGTACCAATTGTTTGCTCCTTTATGTTACTGAATAGTATTCTATTATATGGGTATACCCATATTTTCTTCATCCATGTACAAGTTGATAAAATATTTTGATTATTTGCAGTTTTTTGGCTATTATGACTGCTATTTCTCTGAAGATTTACTGGGATAAATCCTACTTGATTTTTTTTTTCTTGGAAGTTAAAACGTTTTATTTTTATTTATTTTAGATTTTTTTTATTGAGGTAACATTGGTTTATAACATTATATGAGTTTCATGTGTACAATTGATATATAACCCTCTGAATATGCTGCTGGATTCAGTTTTCAGTATTTTGTTGGGGATTTTTGCATTCACAAGGGAATTGGTGCACACAGTTTTCTCTTCCTGTGATGTCTTTATCTGGCTTTGGTACCAGAGTAATTCTGGCCTCATAGGATGAGTTAGGAAGTATTCTGTCCTGCTCTATTTTTCGGAAGAGATTGAGAACACGTGATGTTAATCCTTCTTTAAATGTTTGGTAGAATTCACCAGTGAAACTATCTCTCCCTGGGTTTTCTTTTGTTAGGAAATTTTTGATTATCAATCCAGTCTGTTCACTCATATATAAGTCTGTTCTGATAGTCTATTTCTTCTTGAGTCTATTTTGGTCTAGTTTATGTATTACTAGGAATCTGTCCATTTCATCTAAGTTATTGTAATTTGTTGTCATACAATTGTGCATAGTATTCTCATAATCTTTTCTTTTAATTTCACTAAGATAGACAGCAATGTTCCCCTTTCATTCCTGATTATAGTAATTTGAGTCTTCTCTCTTTTTTCCTTAGTCTATCTAAAGTTTTGTCAGTATTTTGGATCTTTTTTAAATAACCAATTTTTGGTTTTGTTTATTTTCTCTATTGTTTTTCTATTCTCTGTTTCATTTATCTCTAATCTTTATTATTGCCTTCCTTCTGCTAGCTTTGGGTTTAATTTCCTCTTCTTTTTCTAGTTCTTTAAGGTGTAAATTTAACTTATTACTTTGGGATCTTCTCTTTTTTTTTTTTTTAATACATGGGCTGTTTTGTTTTGTTTTGTTTTGGTTGTGCCTCGCAGCTTGCACGATCTCAGTTCCCTGACCAGGGATTCAACCCTGGCCCTCGGCAATGAAAGCCCAGAATCCCAACGACTAGGCCACCAGTACTCCCTAGGATCTTCCTTTTTAAAGTAGGGATTTGCAGCAATAGATTTCCCTCTGAGCACTGCTTTTTCAGCATCCCATAAGTTTGGCTATGTTGTGCTTTTGTTTTCTTTTTCTTTTTTTTTTACAGATTGCAAACGATATAATACTCTTTATGTGCTTTTGTTTTCATTCATTGAAATATATTTTCCAGTTTCCCTTGTAATTTACTCTTTAACCCATTGACTAAGAATGTGTTGTTTAATATCCACATATCTGTGAATTTTCCAGTTTTATTTCTGTTATTGATTTCTAGTTTAATTCCATTGTTGTTGGAGCACATACTTTGTATGATTTCAGTCTTTTGAAATTTATTCAGACTTATTTTGTAAGTCTGGTCTATCCAGGGGAATCTTCATGTGCACTTGAGAATAATGTGTATTCTGCTGTTGCATGGAATATTCTGTATGTTTCTGTGTCTGTTAGGTCTAGTTGGTTTATAGTGTTGCTTAAGTCCTCTATTTACTTATTACCTTATGTCTAGTTGTTCTATCCATTATTGAAAGTGGATTATTGAAGTCTTCAAATACTATTGTATAAATGTCTATTTCTCCCTTCAATTTTGTCAATTTTTGCTTCATATATTTGAGGTCTCTCTTGGTAGATACATGTATGTTTATAATTGTTGTACCTTCTTTATTGACTTATCCTTTCATCAACATATAATGTCCTTCCTTGTCTCTTGTAACAATTTTTCATTTAAAGTCTATTTTTTCTGACATTGGTATGGCCACCCCAACCCTCTTTTGGTTACTGTTTACATAAGATATCTTTTTCCATTTTTCACTTTCAACCTATTTGTGTCTTTGGAGTTAAGTGAGTTTCTTGTAGGTAGCATATAGTTAGTTGGCTCACGTTTCTTCCTTTTAACTGCACAGTTTAATTTATTTACATTTAAAGTAGCTACTGAAAAGGAAGGACTTACTTCAGCCATTTTTCTCTTTGTTTTCTGTGTCTTACGCCTTTTATTATTCCTCAATTTCAACATTGTCTTCTTTTGTATTTAATTGATTTTTTGTATTGTAACATTTAGATTCCCTTCTCTTTTCCTTTTATGTATTTTTAAAGTTATTTTCTTAATTATTACCCTGAAGATTACAATTTATATCTTAAATTTATAGCAATCTAGTTTTAATTAATACCAGCTTTGCTTCAGTCCTATACAAAATTCTCCTCCTATACAGCTTCTTCCCTCCCCATTTATGTTGTTATTGTCACAAATTACATTTTTATATGTTGTGTGTGCCCATTAACATAGATTTATAATTATTGCTTTATACATTTTCCCTTTTAATCATATAAAGGGAAAAATTCAGTTTAATTTTAATGTTCATAACACACAAATCTTGGGTAGCATGTCTGTATTCTAAATAGCACCTTGCACATTCAAGTCGCTGCTAAGTATCATAGTGTCCTTGTCTAGAATAGAGAGCTGTCAGATCTAAGTTCTTAGCACATTTCATATTGGTCTGAATAGCTTGTTTAGATCTTCCAAAAGCACTGCAGTTGTTTCTGACCCCTTTCATGTTAAGCACACATAGAAAAATTCTAATATTTGCACAGCTTCCTGAGATATGTGACCAAGGCAGCTCATAGCTTGAGTCCACTAAGCTTAGGGGCTCATTCACCTCAGGTTCTAACTCATCTTCCCAAAGACTGAAGGAATCAATATTTGGTTTTACATATTACCTGTTCACGGCATATCAATTGAGAAGTTATGCTATACGTCATTCAGCCTTCATTCTGGATGGAGAATTAGCCATTCAAGGGAAATTAAAAAGAAAAAGCAGCGTGTCCTGTTGTAGGTGGGATTATAAAACATCCCTCAAGATTTCCCTCTCCCTGGTGTGCATGTCCTGCATAATCCCCAGGACTGTGAAAATGATGCATTTTATGCCTATGATTAGGTCATGTATGTCCTATGGCGCACTTGATCTTAAATAGGGAGATTATGTAGTGGACCTGTCCTAATCATGAGCACTTTTAAAAGTAGAGAGTTTTCTCCAAAGAAGAAGTCAGAGAGTGAGCTCCAGCTGGCCTGGAATAAAGCAAACATCCATGTTGTGAACTGCCAATGGAGAGGGGCAGCTTCTAGTAGCTAAGAGCATTCCCCAGTCAACAGCTAGCAGTAAAATAGGGACTTCTGTCCTGCAGCTGCAAGGAAATGAATTCTCCAACAACCTGAATGAGCTCGGAAGCAAATTCTTTGCTAGTCTCCAGCCAACAGAATAATTTCAGCCTTGTGAGACTCTGAGCAGAGAACACTGCTACACCATGTGTGGACTTCTATAGAACTGTGAGGTAATAAATGAATTTTTTTAAAGCAGCTAAGTTTGTGGTAATTTGTTACACAGCCATAGAAAACTCATATAGTCCTTTTCCCTGATGGTTTATAGAGAAGACCCTCTTAGAGACAAATGTGTGAGAACATACCCTATAACTCTGAGTGATGCTATGGTTACTTTCTGGGATTCTGTAGCAAGAGATCTTAAGGCTTTATGCTACTACTACAAGCATACCTCGGAGACATTGTAGGTTCCATTCCAGACCATAGCAATAAAGTGATTATCACAATAAAGCGAGTCACACGAATTTTTTTGTTCCCCAGGGCATATAAAAGTTATGTTTACACTATACTGTAGCCTATTAAGTGTGCAAAGCATTATGTCTAAGAAACAATGTACATACCTTAATTGCTAAAAGAATGCTAACCATCTTCTGACCACGCAGGGTTGGCAAAACCTTCAATTTGTAAAAACCGCAATATCTGCAAAGCAGTAAAGCAAAGTGCAATAACATGAGGTATGCTTGTATATTACTGTTTCAGGGTCTCACCTGAAGGATGAGAATATTAGTTGTATTAGTCACCAATCAGTTGTGGATAAAATGTTAGATGGGAAACTATGAGTGGATGGTGATAAAGGCTTAGGGATATGGGTACTTGGTGGAAGAAAGGAGAATAAGGAATAGGTAACAGGAAATACATTGACTCCTGCCATATGGAGATTTGGAGAGTGAGTAAACAGTCAAGGTATCTAGGAAGTTGTAGTAGCCACTGCCTAGGGGCTGAAGCACAAGTAGCTAAGGAGACAGAATAAAGCATGGGATATGGCTTAAGAGCCTTGTAAGCAAGTTAACTAGTATGGAATTAGAAACAAGTTTTTTTGAAACTTGATTTTGTGTGTGTGTGTGTCTTGTACTTCTTTATTTTCCTTGTGTTCTTCCTTCATTTTTTTTTTTTGTCTTTTAAAAATTTCAGCCTTTTACAGCTGTGCTAAGAGAAGCCAAGCAAAGAGGAAATTGTTCACACTTGTGCCAGAGATTTAATGAGAAAATAGTGTTCCTCTGGAGGCCAGGCATGGCAGTTTGATCTGGAAGAGAGGTTTCAGGAGAGTATTTCCTGACAGAGGCTGCTTCAGAGAGGTTAAAATTTAGTTAAAACTGAACACTCCTGCTGTGACTGACTATAAAAGGGTGGCACAAGGGAACTTTTCTCTGGTGATGGAACAGTTTTGTATCCTGATGGTAGTGGTAGTTTACATGTGATAAGATTTCATTTAAAAATACCCAAAGAAATGAATGCATGTAAAACTTGATGGAATCTGAATAAGGTATGTATGTAATTTATAGTATTGTGCCAATGTCACTTTTCCTGGTTTTGATAATGTACTATGGTTATATAAGATGTTATCACTGGGAAAGCTGGGTGAAGAGTACACGGGAACTCTCTACTATTTTTGCAATTTCTTATGAGTCAACTTATTTCAAAATTAAAAATGTTGAATTGAAAAAAAAAAAAGAACACCCTTAGATTTCTGGCACCAGCCAGAAACTGCTTCCTGAAATTGCTAGCCTGATCCAGACAATGAATCAAGTGAACAGTGTTTTTACAAAGTTGTAACAACCATGAGACACCCACTAAAACCCAGCCCTATGACAGAATCACAAAGCACCTGGACATAAGAGGCTCTGCCTCAGGCTGCTCTGTCAATATCAGGGCTGCAAACACATTCTAAAGAAATACTAACCATGTCTTTCAATCCTCTAACTCTCTCTTCACCTTCCATCCCTAAACCAGCCAACTCTCCTATGGGAATTAATACCGAGAAGTGAGGAGCAGAGTGTGTTAAGCAAAGACCAACAACACCGTTACTGAGCTGATTGCAAGAAAGCCCTCAGGCCTCTGACTTACTGTCCTGCTGGTACATGTTATACACCACATGGCTTTACTTATTGTCATCTCTCTTGTATCTCTATGTGACTTGATAATATGATGCACTATCTCAAAAGCTAGTGCTTGGCATAGAAACATTGAGAGACCCAAGTAGCAGAAGGCTTTGTATGCACTAAGCAGCTGTTCATTAGGGCTACCTCCCTCCACTGAGAGAATGCAGGCACCTGACACGTTAGCTTCCTGTTTTACCATCCAAGCACACCAGTTTTTGCAGACGTCTATATTTTCTTCCTCCTTATCTCCCTTTGTGTCTTTAAAAAAATATATGCTTTCTCTTCTTTAAAATCCAGGCTTGAAGAGCCCCCCAAACTACGCCATGCACCCCTGGTTTAAAGCAAAGGGAAAAGAAAATGCATTTTAAAGGAAGACAAGGGTGATATAATATATAAGAACCCTTTGCCTAGGCTAGTATTGGTTTAAGGTAGTTTTAAAAAAAAAAAAAAAAAAAGCTTGAGTTCTAAACTTAACCAGATGGAAATGTGTGCCTGCTGAGAGTTGGACCTAATTCAAAAAAGATTGTTAGCCAATAGACAATCCAATTTAGACCAGCATGTGCCAAAAATGGTCAATCAAGTTGTCGAAGTGTGACTCCCCCATAGCAGATGTCACTGTCTCTCTGAAGGCTTTTGAGTGTCATCCTTTAGCATAGAGGTGGGTTTTATACGTGCACACATAGACATAAATAAAACCTTGGTCTGTAGCCACGCTTTATTTTATTGCACTGTGGCCCCATCACTCTATCAGCAAATAGCATAAGCCCTCTCCCTCTCTTAGGGCTTTTAAATGAATACAGATTTTGCAAATCAAACAAAAGCTATGAACATGCACAATTAATTCCAAGCAACTATCTTTACTTTTCTCATTTTTATGTTCTTCTGTTGTATAAGCAACAGAAATCTGAGACCATAATTGTCCACATTCTCATCACCTAATAAAAGTCAATATTTTTATTTGTCCATGTTACTTTCTATTCCTTGTCCTTCTGCTTATTCAATTTTGACATTTTCAATTTTCTTTAATATGGATCAGAAATGAAAATTTGTCCTCCTAAAAACAGGTACACACTAGAAGGGCTCTGCTTTCCCAAACCTGGACAATAAATGGATATCCAAAATACAATTATGACCTTTACTGTACTTAATGGTTCAAAAGCCCCATTCATATCCATTGCTTCATTACATCCTTATGACAAGCTTGAAAGGCAGACAGGACTCTAGGAAACTGAAAAAAAGTAGAGGTTCTCTTGTCATCCCTTCTCCCTGGTTAAACCAGAATACAAGCCCTTCCTAGGCAGAAGGCCAGTGTGAAGAGCTTCAGAAGCATAGAGGAGGCTGAGGTCATTTCTAAGTGACCTGAATGACATTTGAATGGGGTATTGAAGGATGGGTAACATTTAGACCTGTAGAGATGCCAAGGGAGGGAATAGAAGTTAACAGCCATAGCAACAAGTTAGGAAAGCATGTGACATATTCAGCAAACTGTTTGCTGGAGTGCAAGATACATGAAGATGAATCATAGGAAACAAGGCTGGATAGATAGGCTGCAGCCAAATCATAGAAGGTCTTGAATGCCATATTTAAAAGTTTAAATTGTTTTCAGTAGGTAGTATGGTTTTTTGAAGGAAAAATATGCCAAAGAGTTCTTGCATTATTGGGGTTCTGTTATTTTCTAATCAGATGATCTTGGGCATATTAACCTATTTGTGCTTCAGTTTCCCCATCTGTAAAATGGGTATAATAACAATTCCTGCTTCAGAGGATTATTGTAAAGATTAAGTGAGATAATGCATGTAAAGCACATGTAAAGCATGTAAAGCACTTAGGACAGTGCCTGGCACATAGTAAGCAGTCTGTAAATGCTAGTTATTATTATTATCATGTAACAGTTCCATCATCAGGCTCTGTTTCCTCAACTGTAAAATGAGGAAGTAGGACTATTTAATTTCTAAAGCCCCTTCACATCTTCAACACTACTTATAATCCTCATCTTCTTGCTCCCTCTTGTACTATGCTATCCAAAAGCCCCACCTCTGAGATGGTGGGAATTTTGGCTTTTTATAAAGAGAAAGATTAGAAAAAGTGATCACCAAGCCCTAAAATATTTCATCCAGATGAGTAAACTGCAAGTGTTTAACTGAGAACCTGCAAGCTTTCTTTAGGATAATCACACCCAACTGTGATAAAAAAAAAAATCAGTTTGGATGAGCAGTCCCAATAATTGTTAGATGCTCTGGACTGGAGAAGACCAGCTTGCTCTCAAAAACAAAACGACTCCCCAACCCACATGCACACAATTGTGTGGATTATGAAGCACTTTCACATTTCAGCCTCACACCAACTCTGTGAGATTATTATTACTATCATTTTTACAGATGAGGAAATTAAGGCACAGAGAGGGAAATGACTCTTTCAAGTCATACAGCTGGTTAGTGATAGAACCAGTACTCAAACCCAGGTTTCTAATATTGTTACCACCACAGATCACCAGGTCCGCTCCATCAAGGAGAGATCTAGAAACCTGGTAACTTGCTCAACTTAATTCAAAAAGGCAGACTGAGCCTACCAGAGAAATGGCACCCCATTTGGCTCTCTGTAGAAATACCAATAACAATATTAACAACATAACTTTGTGACAAAGCAGTTGGAACCATTACAAAAAAGTGCGATCTCTTGCTTATGTGAGAACTTTCTCCCCTTCCCCATTTGCTTGGAAAACTGAAGTTGGACCTAAGCTCTGTTTTTGTTGAGAACAAGTAGATGGAAGCAGATTCTGGATCTTCAGTTAAGAAACATGGATTAATGTTTTAAATGAATAAAGAATACTGCTATGGAGAACAGTATGGAGGTTCCTTAAAAAACTAAAAATAGAACTACCATACGACCCAGCAATCCCACTACTGGGCATATACCCTGAGAAAACCATAATTCAAAAAGAGTCATGTACCACAATGTTCATTGCAGCTCTATTTACAATAGCCAGGACATGGAAGCAACCTAAGTGTCCAGCAACAGATGAATGGATAAAGAAGATGTGGCGCATATATACAATGGCATATTACTCAGCCATAAAAAGAAATGAAATTGAGTTATTTGTAGTGAGGTGGATGGACCTAGAGTCTGTCATACAGAGTGAAGTAAGTCAGAAAGAGAAAAACAAATACCGTATGCTAACACATATATATGGAATCTAAAAAACAGCAAAAAAATGGTCATGAAGAACCTAGGGGCAAGACGGGAATAAAGACAGAGACCTACTAGAGAATGGACTTGAGGATACGGGGAGGGGGAAGGGTAAGATGGGGCAAAGTGAGAGAGTGGCATGGACATATATACACTACCAAATGTAAAATAGATAGCTAGTGGGAAGCGGCTGCATAGCACAGGGAGATCAGCTTGGTGCTTTGTGACCACCTAGAGGGGTGGGATAGGGAGGGTGGGAGGGAGGGAGATTCAAGAGGGAAGAGATATGGGGATATATGTATATGTATAACTGATTCACTTTGTTATAAACAGAAACTAACACACCATTGTAAAGCAGTTATACTCCAATAAAGATGTGGGGAAAAAAATACTGCTATGTCAAGAGATAATGTTTCAACGTATTAGTAGAAATTGACCACACTTTGTGCTAATCTATTTGCACTCAGCACATTGGTCCTTGCTTTAAAATTATGTTTTCTAATTACAGGCCAATATCTTTGATGAATATAGATGCAAAAATTCTCAAGAAAATATTAGCAAACCAAATCAAACAACACATAAAAAAGATCATACTCCATGACCAAGTGGGATTCATCCCAAGTTCACAAGAATGGTTCAACATACACAAATCAATCAATGTGATACACCACATCAACAAAAGAAAACACAAAAACCACATGATTATCTCAATAGATGCAGAAAAAGCATTTGACAAAATTCGACATCCATTCATGATAAAAACTCTTACTAAAGTGGGTATAAAGGGAACATATCTCAACATAGTAAAAGCTGTTTATGACAAACCCACAGTCAAAATAATGCTCAACGGTGAAAAGCTGAAAGACTTCCACTAAAATCTGGGACAAGACAAGGATGCCCATTCTCACCATTTCTCTTCAACTTAGTCTTGGAAGTCCTAGCCACAGCAATCAGACAGGAAAAAGAAATCAAAGGTATACAACTTGGAAGGGAAGAGGTAAAATTGTCATTATATTCATATGACATGATACTATATATAGAAAACCCTAAAGATTCCACACAAAAACTATTAGAACTGATAAATGAATTCAGCAAGGTAGCAAGATACAAGATTAACATACAGAAATCGGTTGCATTTCTTTACACTAATAATGACATATCAGAAAGGGAATGTAAAAAAAGCAATACCTTTTAAAATCGCACCAACACCTAAAATAGTTAGGAATAAACCTGACCAAGGAGGTGAAAGACTTATATGCTGAGAACTATAAAACATTAATAAAGGAAATTAAAGATGATTCAAAGAAATAGAAAGATATCCCATGCTCTTGGATTGGAAGAATTAATATTATTAAAATGGCCATATTACCCAAAGCAATATACAGATTTAAACTGATCCCTATCAAATTACCCATAACATTTTTCAGAGAACTAGAAAAAATAATCCTAAAATTCATATGGAGCTATAAAAGACTGAAAATTGCAACAGCAATCCTGAGGGGGCAAAAAACAAAGCAGGAGGCATAACCCTCCCAGACTTCAGACAATACTACAAAGTTACAGTAGTCAAAACAGTGCGGTATTGGCACAAAAACAGACATATGGATCAATGGAACAGAATAGAGAGCCCAGAAATAAACCCACGCACCTATGGTCAATTAATCTTTGACAAAGGAAGCAAGAATATAAAATGGGAAAAAGTCTCTTCAGCAAGTGATGCTGGGAAAGTTGGACAGCTACATGTAAATCAATGAAGTTAGAACACACCCTCACACGATGCACAAAAATAAACTCAAAATGGCTTAAAGACTTAAATATCAGACAAGTCACCATAAAACTCCTAGGAGAGAACATAGCAAAACATTCTCTGACATAAATCGTACCAATGTTTTCTTAGGTCAGTCTCCCAAGGGAATAGAAATAAAAACAAAAATAAACAAATGGGGCCTAATCAAACTTACAAGCTTTTGCAAAGCAAAGGAAACCATAAACATAATGAAAGGGCAACCTATGGAATGGGAAAAAATATTTGCAAATAATGTGACCAACAAGGGCTTAATTTCCAAAATATACAAACAGCTCATACAACTCAACAACGAAAAAAAAACCTAATCGAAAAATGGGCAGAAGACCTAAATAAACATTTTTACAAAGAAGACATACAGATGGCCAATGAAAAGATGTTCAGCATCACTAATTATTAGAGAAATGTAAATCAAAAGTACAATGAGGTGTCACCTCACACCAGTCAGAATGGCCATCATTAAAAAGTCTACAAATAATAAATTCTGGAGAAGGTGTGGAGAAAAGGGAACCCTCCTACACTGTTGGTGGGCATGTAAGTTGGTGCAGCCACTCTGGAAAACAATATGGAGGTTCCTCAGAAAACTAAAAATAGAATTACCATATGATCGAGCAATCCCACTCCTGGGCATATATCTGAACAAAACTATAATTCAAAAGATACATGCACCCCTATGTTCATAGCAGTACTATTCACAGTAGCCAAGACATGGAAACCTAAATGTCCATCATCAGATGAATGGATAAAGAACACATAGTACCTATATAAACAATGGAATACTACTCAGCCATAAGAAAGAAAGAAATAATGCCATTTGCAGCAACATGGATGCAACCAGAGATTATCATATTAAGTGAAGTAAGTCAGAAAGAGAAAAACAAATACCATATGATATCATTTATATGTGGAATCTGAAATATGACACAAATGAACCTATCTACGAAGCAGAAACAGACTCACAGACATAGAGAACAGACTTGTGGTTGCCAAGGGGGGTGGGTGGGGAGGGATGGATTGGGAGTTTGGAGTTAGTAGATGCAAACTATTACATACAGAATGGATGGACAACAAGGTCCTACTGTATAGCACAGGGAACTATATTCAACATCCTGGGATAAACCATAATGGAAAAGAATATAAAAAAGAATATATATATTCTTATATATATATATATATATATATATATATTCATATATATATATATATATATTCTTATATATGTATATAACTGAGTCACTTTGCTGTACAGGAGAAATTAACACAACATTGTAAATCAACTATACTTCAATTTAAAACAAAGTTATTTTTTCTTACCGTACCCACTGAACTGTAAGCTCCTCAAGAGCAAAGAGGGCATCTTCCTCAGCATCTTCCTCATCTGGGTCCCCTATAGTAGGAATTTTCCTTGAACTTTGCACATTAGAGACACTAGATAATAACTACTTGTTCAGCGAATCTATCAGCTCTTTTATTGGCTACAACTTAAGCCAATGATTCTCATCCTGTTTCCTATTTTGTGAAGTGAAATGAAAGGCCATCTTGTCCCCTCCCATAGTGAAAAATCATTAAGTGAAATTAAGTTTGTAAATCGAAGTGAAGAGCTAAAATCTCTAGCAACCCTCACTGGCTCACATTTGTGATCTTTAAAAGTTCCTGCCCTTTTTGTTTCTCTCTTTATGTAAGAACAATAAACAAAGTTTTATGGAACGGCAAAAAATAAAACAAACAATGAAGATGTTTTTAATTAAGAAAGCCCTACATAGTGGGCAGCTCTAGCAGCTTTAGATGCCAATGATCATTTGTGGGCTGCACCCTAATAATAACAGCCATTATTGATCAGTTATTATTGGAAGAAAGTTATCTCACCTAATCCTTATTACAACCCATTTTATATCTGGTGAAACTTTACTTCAGTTAGTTTAAGGAGATAACCTAAGATCACAAGGGATCTGCATTCCCAAGACTGATACTAGAGCCAGTGATCTTGACTATGTTATATTCCTCTCAAAGCCTTGCTCTAGGTTTTCTACATCTGGAGGAAAGCCATCATGTGGGAAAATTGACCCTAAAAGAAATCATGAGATAAACAATGATCTTTAAAGATAAATGTATCCTGATTGTATCAAAAAAGATTGTAACTTTAAATTATAAGCAGTTCAAAATATTAATTAAATAAAAATAGACCAGTAGTTTGTTATTTTAAAAGGATATTTACTAGAGGTAGTTAGTTTCTGATCTTATGTTCATTTTTCTAATGTAAAGTACTATTTATACTTTTTGATTTGTACTCAGAATTGTTACTAACACTTTATCAGAAAATGACCTTCCCCCCCACTTAACTGTCATTTTAAAAGACTTCTTGCATTCTTGAGTGTGTGCTTTTAAAATTATCATTTGGTCCCAATTTTTCCTATTATAGAAGCCCATCTCTGGTTTTGTAATGAAAGACATTGAAAATGTGATTTGATTAACAAATGTGCTTTGTAGTAAGGCAGATTTTATTTAAAGTAAATATATTTAAATCACAGGTTAGGAAGACTTGATTTCATAGAACCATAAAATACTGGCATTGGAAGGGAAATTAGAGGTCACTCAAACCAACCCTCTGTCTGACTCATGAATCAGATTATTAACTACAACATCCCTGACATTTTTCTTGGAAAAGTGCTTTCTTGTTGTTTGCTATAGCCTTAATGCAGGTTCTTCAACTCAGCAGTAGATGTAGGGTTCATTTTAAAAGGTACACACTAATACACTTTAAAGCAATGACTCATTTTTTTTACTCTTTTCAGATTGATTTTGCATCTACATAAGGAAACTAAATAATGAATTTTTTTATTTGCCAAGGCTAATTGAAGTAGATACTTGTGAGGTCACTAGGAGACAAGTCATTTACTATTCAACAGGTTAATCACGAATATTGGTGAGTTACTTTTTGCCAGGCTGTATTAAAAACGAGAATTAAGGTGTTTTATTTTAACAACAACAACCAACTTATTTTGGTTTTTTTCCTTTGCTAAAACACATATAATTATTTTAACAAGACGTGAATATAAACTCTCAAATTGTTTACTTAGTGACTTGTGTGTGTGTGTGTGCGTGTAATTAACCATAATTTTAAACAAAAATCAAGGCCTTTTCCATCCAAAAAACTGAAAGTATTTTATGTAGAGAATGCAGTTTTCATCTTCAACATCCTATTTTTTTGTACACATGAAGTACTAGGATTCTTTTAAAATATTTTTCAAAATTCTTCTTAAAAATGAATTTGTCTAATGGGAGAAAATAATCCCTTTTTATCTGTATAAGAAGCTTTCTGGTATTAAAAACCTAGATCTATCACTGTGAGCATCTGAATCCAGGTATTTATAAGGTTTCTATCCATTTGCCAGTGTAACTTTGCTGAAAGTCTCAATAATGACTATATTGTTGAAGGATTGATCGTTGACAAATATTTTCTGAGAGCCTGCTTTGTACCAAGTGCTGTGCTAGAGGCTGGGGATGTAAACTTGATTCCAACCTAGACCCAGTTCCTACCACTGAATTTAGTGGGGGAGTCAGAGATGTTAAAAAAGCAATTATAATGCAATGTGCTTATAACAGAGGATTGTACACAACATAGAGAACAAACTAGCTACCTCTGCCTTGGTAAGTCAGGGAAGTCTTCACAAAAGGACTGACTTGTGAATTGGACTGATAGATAAATAGGAGTTCACCACGCAGAGAGCATGGGAAGGAGATGGAATAAGATGTGCAAAAGCATGGGGTATGAATAAGCATGACATGTTAGGAAAATTTTAAGAAGGTTGGTATGACTGGAGGGTACACATGTGGGAATTAAGTGGTAGGAGATGAGGCTGAAAGGATAGATAAGATAGAGTTGTGAAAAGCCTTGTATGCTAAAGATGTAAGGATGATTTTCCTGTCAGCATTGAAATGCCATTAATGGTTTTTAAACAAGGGAATGATAGGATGAGTTTTATATTTTTTAAAAAGATCATGCCAGTTGTGATATGGAAAATTAAGTAAGGTCAACAAGAGCAAAGTAGCAAAACTGATGAGGTTTCTATAATAGCCCAGAATGAAGGGTTGACCTAGAGCAGTGGCAGTAGGAGCAAAAGGAAGGGGGGCATATTCAACAGAGATTTCTGAGGTAGAATAGATTTGGATGAGGGAGAAAAGGAAGACAAGGATGACTCTGAGATTTCTAGGGGACAGGGTGGAATAGTAGGGGAGGTAATAAGTTCATTTTGAAGTACCTGTAAGATAGCTAGGTAGAGAGGGCATGTTGGCATATTTATGTAGTTCAGAAATATATCCCAGATACTGTTATCACAGGATGCTTGCTAGACATTTGTGTCAGATTCTGTCTTTCAGGTCTAGCCAGGACCAACTATTGAAAATTCTCTCAGAGAGAGACAGAGCCACATGCTCTAGTATGAAGGTATTTGTAAACTTTTGAGACCTATTGATTAGCTGAGAAAACTTTTCTAAAATGTTTTACTCTATGTAATTAGAAAATATAATTTCTATTCCACATGAGTCTCAGAATACAAATACATTGGTTCCCCAATGCCTATTGGTTAAGTGCCTACTTTCCAGGCCAGGCCCTGAGCTAGATGCTGGGGATAACAGGATGAGTAAGATGTAAGCCCAGCCCTCCAAGTGCTCAGGGCCTAGTAAGAAATATGTAGAGGCTTTTCTGGGATTCCCTCAAACTTTGAAGTCATCTCCCTGTTCTCTTAAGTTTAACTGAGATTTAGGGAGAAAGTGGGTAAGCTTTGAAAAGAAGAGACGATTGTCTTTCTAACTTAAGGTCATGCCGAGATAAAATTCTCACAGAGAGAGACTTCAGCTTCATCAGCTCTTGCTTTACAATCTTACCACAAGAAGTGGGCTGTTGGTTTGGACCTAGAAATGTTTGTGTCATATAGATTTTGCCTCCATTTTGGGAGAACAGAGTTCTGCTTACAATGGCTAAAACACGAAGGTCATTAAGGCAGTTAATTTTTACCACACTGATTATATTTTTCCTCACATATGTACTTTATTTTTTCTTTCTGTGTGAGTAATGGAAGCCCTCAAACCAAAGGCCTTTAAGAGTGTGCCTTCTGAAACAGGGACTTAGGTTGTTGTGCTTGCTCTCATACCAGGTAGTGTCTATTTTTTTTTAATTTATTTATTTATGGCTGTGTTGGGTCTTCGTTTCTGTGTGAGGGCTTTCTCCAGTTGCGGCAAGCGGGGGCCACTCTTCATCGCGGTGCGCGGGCCTCTCACTATCACGGCCTCTCTTGTTGTGGAGCACAGGCTCCAGACGCGCAGGCTCAGTACTTGTGGCTCACGGGCTCAGTTGCTCCGCGGCATGTGGGATCCTCCCAGACCAGGGCTCGAACCCGTGTCCCCTGCATTGGCAGGCAGATTTTCAACCACTGCGCCACCAGGGAAGCCCCAGGTAGTGTCTAATTTATTCCTTTATTTTTTTTAAAAATAATGTTTATTATCTCATATTTCTTTTTTCTTTTCTTGCATTTTTAAATTTCATCTCATTTGATGCAGAAAAAGCATTTGACAAAATCTAATACCCTTTCATTAAAAAAAAAACTCAATAAACTAAAAATAGGAGGGAACTTCTTCAACATGATAAAAGCCATATATGAAAAACCCACAGCTAACATCATACTCAATGGTGAAAGACTGAAAGCTTTTCCCCTAAGATCAGGAACAAGAAAAGGTTGCCCCTTCTCACCACTTCTATTCAATATTGTAATGGAAGTTCTAGCCAGAGCAATTAGACAAGAAAAAGAAATAAAAAGCATCCAAATTGCAAAAGAAGAAGTAACACTATTCCTTTTCATAAATGACATGATCTTGTACCTCAGAAAACTTCAAAAGTCCACAAAGAACTATTAGAGCTAATAAATTAAGCAAAGTTATAGGATATAGCAGGGGCCATGGACCCCCATGGACCAGTCCTTGGCCTGTTAGGAACCGGGTGGCACAGCAGGAGGTGAGCAGTGGGCGAGCAAGTGAAGCTTCATCTGCCGCTCCCCATCACTCCCCATCACTTGCATTACCACCTGAACCATCCCCTTCCCCCACCCCCATCTGTGGAAAAATTGTCCTCCGCGAAACCGGTCCCTGGTGCCAAAAATGTTGGGGACCACTGGGATATAGAATCAATGCACAGAAATCATTAGTACTTCCATACAGTAGCAATGAACAATCCAAAAATGAAATTAGGAAAACAATTCCATTTATAAAAGCATCAAAAACAATAAAATACTTAGGAATAAACTTAACAAAAAAGTACGAAACTTATATTCTAAAACTACAAAATATTGTTTTAATAAATTAAACATACATAATTGAAAAGACATTCCATGTTCATGGATTGAGAAATTTAATATTGCTAAGATGGCAATACTCCCCAAATTGCTCTACAGGTCCCTATAGAATAGGTAAATCTATAGAGACAGAAAATAGATGAGTGATTGCCTAGGCTCAGGGGGAGACTGGGGGAAATGGAAAATTACTGCTAATGGGCACAGAATTTCTTGTTTCTTTTGGGGGCAACAATCGTGTTCTAAAACTAATTGTACAACTCTATGAATATACTAAAACCACTGAACTGTACAATTTAAAATGGTGAATTGTTTGGTATGTGAATTATATCTCAATAAAGCTGTTATTTTTAATAAAAAAACATAACAAGTTGAAAGCATGGGGAGAGAGAGATGTGAATGTTGCTGAAAATTGCTGGCATGACTGGGGCAGCTGAGGCTAGGTGGTCCCTGCTGATTACCAAAGGAGAGAGAATATCCCAGAGTTGGCAAAATAAATTCTGCAAAGTAAATTACTGGACAGGGGTTAGGATATTGTAACCTAATTATGTTTAAGTGTTGCCAGGAAATGTGCTCCCAATCACAGTCCTCTCAGCTGAAACTTGTCTTCCACCATTTTCTTCTTCCCTGTGGCACTTAACTGCAGGTCTCTTGTATTCCAGAGCTGCTGCAGCCACTGCTGCCATCACTGCCATCACTGCCATCACTGTCAATGTCTGCCAAAGATGGTGCTACCACCGGGAGCTGATGTTAAGGACCTTATTTTCTGCACCATGGGTCTTCTTTTAGCCAGGATATGCCTCCATTTTTAAGCTTCATTTAATAAGAAAGCTCCCAAAGCAGGGCTGCCTCGTGTTTTTTAAATCTGCCTTATTTTTGGCAAAAGAGCTGTCAGTGTTCTTCCTCCTGTCACACACTTTTTAAAACTCAGGCTTGAGTGTCCCAAGACCTGGGCCAAAGAACAAACTAAGTGGTAGACACTGCAGCTGGTGCTCTATTCAGTCTTACCTTTCTTTCTCATGCTATCCATCCAACCCTGTCAGCCTCCATTCTTTTTTTCCATAGGATGAATTCTTTCCCAGAAGAAGTCTCAATCCCTCATCTAAATAGATCACTAAAGAGACTACCCCACCACTCCTCTAGACATGTCTGAATCCTATGCTAAACAGTATGTGCTTAAGCTGAGACCCCCTGCTCTATCCCATAACTGACGTAATTTTCATTCAATCATTCATACCTTATTTACTAAGCACCTGTTCTAGACACTGAGGATACAGAGGTGAACACAGTGCAATCCTTGCCCTCATGGAGCTTCTGTCTTGAGGGGGACAGACGACAAATAAGATATTATATAATTTGTTATTTAATTGCAATTGTGCTCCATAGGAAAAGTATAGGTTGTGGTAAAAAGATTTGATAGGAGGATCCAACCAACATTAAGGCAGCAGGAAATCTTTCTTGAGGAAGTGATACTTCTGCTGCATTCTAGAGGCTGTGGGAGAGTTAATCAGGTGAAGGGGGTTGAGGCAGAGACAGATTTTCAGACAGAGGGAGCAATAGTCATCATTCGTTCATTCATTCATCCCTTCCTTTGTTCAACAAATAGTTATCGCAGACTCACAGACATAGAGAACAGACTTGTGGTTGCCAAGGGGGAGGGGTTGGGAGAGGGATAGATTGGGAGTTTGGGGTTAGAAGATGCAAACTATTATATAGAGAGTGGATAAACAACAAGGTCCTACTGTATAGTACAGGGAACTATATTCAATATTACGTGATAAACCATAATGGAAGAGAATATAAAACAGAATGTATACATATGTATAACTGAATCACTTTGTTGTACAGCAGAAACTAACACAACATTGTAAATCAACTATATGTCAATAAAAAATAAATAAGTAAAGGTAACCATCACGCGCACACAAAATAGTTATTGAACACCTACCATGTATCAGGCAAGATGTTCCATGTGCTGGGATACAATAGTGAAAAAACAAAGAAAATCCATGTTATGTTGCTTACATTCTAAAGAGAGAGGGGCCAAAAATAAATGACATAAAAATGTAAAACAATTGGTATGTTAGATGGTAAGTGCTATGGAGTTCAAAAAACAGCAAAGCATGATAGGGAGTGCTCATGATAGGTATTGGGAAGGGGGGTAGAGTGCAGCTTGCAAAGATCTAAGGTAGGGATGCCCCTACTACTTTCCAGAAGCTGAAAGTAGGTAAGAATGGCTGTGAGGCCAAGAGTGGATGCTTGTACTGCTCTCACTACTAGTACTATCTTCTATTTATATAGCACTTTGTTTTCATGTACATCATTTCATACACTGCCCAGTCTTTCCCAGTCCTTGTCAACACAGCATAGTTGACCCTTCTTCACCAAAAGCTTTGATTCAGTGTTTTGTGGGGACCGTTTCCATGGGAACACACCTTCAACTTTATAATGGAAGTCAAGAGAGAATTAGAATTTTCTTTACAGAAATGTGTTTTTAGCCAACTTTGCTGGGTTACAAGCATGTTTGTGGAAATTAATATTTTAGAGCTTTAAATTCTAGCTGATTAGGTCAGACAAAAGTGAAAGCATGTTGGCAGGATGACCAAATGTGCAAAGGAAGAGAATTCTGATTTCCGGGGGAAGGCAATATTCAATGACTTCTGCAAAGCAGGGAAGCTGTGGATCTAGCTTTCATAGAAGGTGATATGTAGCTGAATGTTCAGAAGTCATGTCTTCTCTAACAAGTAGTCAAGTCAAATCCCATCAGCATGTCTGTAGAGAATGAGTCCATATCGCATTTCCAGAATGAGTTCCTGGCACACCTGACACACTGCATGGCATTCAAAGAAAAGCACTGAGAAATAGTGTAGGTATTAGGGTTTAAAGTGGAGGAGAAGAGGGAGACATTAAAGCTACTGAGCAAACACCTTTTAGTCTGGGCTTTGTCATTTACTACCTATATGAGTCTGAACAAGCCTGAGCCTCAGTTTCCTTACCTGTAAAATGAGAATGGAATACACCTTTCACAGGATATTGTGAGAAATAAATGAGATGGTGAGTGTGGAAAGTATTTTAGGATAACAATAGGTACTTTTTTTGAGATTTTAGTAACTACCAGAAACAATTTTAAGCATTTGACATAAATTAACTCATTTAATCCTCACAACAACCCTAGGAAATTGGTACTATTATTATTCCTCCCACTTTACAAATGGGGAAACTAGGGCTCTGAATTGTTAGGTAATTTACTCAAGGTCACACAATAAACCAGGATTAAAACTCCAGAGACCATGCTCCTACCTCTTATACTACACTGCCTAGGTAGCAATTCAAAGGGTGACAGAGTTAATTTCTCAGAAGGAGGATATGAAATGTAGCTAGTAAATGGCAGAAATAGGATTCAAACCTTGGTCTGTCTCCAAAGTCTGCGTTTTTTCACTATGCAGCTTCCTGAAAGCACATAATAACAGTAGCTATCATTTGCTGACTGTCTATTTACCAAGCACTTTTTGTATAGTCCCACTAATCTTCGTAAGGTAGATAACCCTACAAGGTAGATATTGTCCTTATCTGAAAGATGAGGAAAATGGGCCTCAGAGAGTTGTTCTTTGCCCAAAGTCACACAGTTCAGGGTTTGAATACATATCTGCTTCACACCAGATCCTATGTCAACTGTACCTTGCTACTATCCTTGCAAAGTGTAAAGGGCACAGGTGTTCATTGTTAAAGTCAGAGTGCACGACTAGAACTCAATTGATATTGTTTTACATGAGGATGGTACCAATTAGCTAATGCCTACAACATCCACCATCTGATTTAAGGTGGCACATCTGCTTATTTCTGGTATCCCCCTCTTTCCTAGTTCTTTCTCTCCCCTCCAGCATCTTTCCCTCTTTGTCTCCCTTCTCTTTCCTTCCCTACTGTCCTTTTTTCTCTTCCTGTTTCCTATTCTAACCTCCTCTCCCTCTCTATGGCCACCTAAGTTCAGGCAGGGAAACATGGGGGCATCTTCTGTGGGATGGGTTATCTTCAGGGTCGCACCAATCCTGGAACTGAACCTCTTGTAGAGACAGTGGTCCCAGTCAGGGTGGCCTCATATTAAATGAGGAGCCTGGCGATTAGCCCAACCTCATCCGGTTTTTGATAAACATGTTGACTCACTGAGCTAGGCTCAAGAGGGAACCAACTTCTTTGGAGATATCCATTAGGAGCACTCACCTGTGGGGCCATGGCTGGTATAAAAGTATACATAAAATCTTCAGCTCATTCACTTATTTAGATGTTTTATTCTTCAAATGTAAGTGCCTAGCACTGTCTGAAGAATGGAGAGACAAAGAGAAGGAAGCAAGGTTCCTGCATTCAAGGAGATAGGAATTCTCAGTTCAGTGTGAGAGTGGACACATGCCCAAATATTTGTAATACACCAAGATAAGTACTTTAATAGAGATTTATACTATATTAGGTACTGTAAGAGCTCAGAGGAGATAGCCACTCATTCTTTTAGGGAAGGTAGGAAGAGTCGGGGAGGCCTTTGGTAAGGAGGTGGCATTCAACTAGGCCTTGACAGGTGAGCAGCAGATCACCAAAGAAGGAGGGAAGGCCGTACCAGGCAGAACAAAGTACTCTTGCAAAGGCATAGAGGCATGAAAGAACACACAGCTTCTGGGAATAGCAAGTAGTTCAGTATTTCTGGTAAATGTTCAACTGCATCACTTACCAACTATGTGACTGGGCCAAGTCATTTGCCCCTCTTGGCTTGGTTCCTCTTCTGTTAAATGGTAAGTATAATGCTAATGGTCATTTTCTCCACTAAGATTGTATGAGAAGCAAATGAAATGGTTAACATGGAATTCTGGCATCATGAGGAGGTGTGAATTTAGCCATTCTTTTCAACTTTTAAAGGCTATGTGATAGTAGATGTGAAATAAATTTATCAATTGTAAAGCACCATACAAGTGTGCATTGGTATTATTATAAATCTCATGGACCAAAACTGCAGCACCACAGGAAAGCTCAAGAGTTTAGTTTTCTCTTTCTGACTTACTTCACTCTGTATGACAGACTCTAGGTCTATCCACCTCACTACAAATAATTTTGTTTCTTTTTATGGCTGAGTAATATTCCATTGTATATATGTGCCACATCTTCTTTATCCATTCATCTGGCGATGGACACTTAGGTTGGTTCCATGTCCTGGCTATTGTAAATAGTGCTGCAATGGGATAGGGAGGGTGGGAGGGAGATGCAAGAGGGAGGGGATATAGGGATATATGTATACGTATAGCTGATTCACTTTGTTATACAGCAGAAACTAACACAACATTGTAAAGCAATTATACTCCAATAAAGATGTTTAAAAAAATGGTTCTGATGAACCTAGGGGCAGGACAGGGATAAAGATGCAGATGTAGAGAATGGACTTGAGGACACGGGGAGGGGGAAGGGTAAGCTGAGATGAAGGGAGAGAGTGGCATTGACACATATCCACTACCAAATGTAAAATAGCTAGTGGGAAGCAGCTGCATAGCACAGGGAGATCAGTTCGGTGCTTTGTGACCATAGAGGGGTGGGATAGGGAGGGTGGGAGGGAGATGCAAGAGGGAGGAGATATGGGGATATATGTATATGTATAGCTGATTCACTTTGTTATACAGTAGAAACTAACACACCATTGTAAAGCAACTATACTCCAATAAAGATGTTAAAAAAAAAGAGTTTAGTTTTCAGTCACAGTGTTCAGCCACCTGACTCCAAGCCCTCCTCCAGTTAGTTTGTTGGGACTCCCCACTCCATCCCCTCACCCCCATGGCTACTTTTTATTAGTTTATGTGAGGGGATATGTGAGCAGTACTATTTCCCTGTACCCAACCTCCATCCTATTCTTACCTTCTTAGCTTTTTGCCCCTGGGCCCCAAAGGGGAACATATATCCTTCCACTTTCCCCTCCTTACTCCACTCTCTGCTACTTCATTCCAGGAGATTCAGGCAGCCTTTAACTCTACTGCTTTATTCAAGCATCTTAATTGCAGCATCTGGGACCCAGGATTGTAAGTTCCAAAGTCCTATTCACAGTGTCTCCCAGGGTGGGGGTGGCGGTGTGTGTCCAGGGGACACCATGCAAACAAACTTCCTGGTGGTCTGCCTTAATCTCCAGGGATTTGTTGTAGAATAAACAGTTGGGTTACTCTTGTTTTTTAAAGAGTTGGTAGTTAGATAGAATTTGGTAATCAGGCATGTTTTATTCGGATCCATGAAATGGGCAGGATATATGTGCCCTGGGTAATTAATATTGTTTCACAGGAAGCCCAAAGAGAATGAATGTTTCTGGAAAAAATGGTAAGCTTTCTTGGATGAGTCCATGCTTCTAAGTTCTACTGAGGTAATGGACTCTTTAACTTATCTTTGGCAGTAGTCCTTCAGTCACACCTACCTGCAGATGGTTATATCCGACCCCGTAAATGTCATATGTATATGTTTCCTTTCTGGATAGACGCAAAGCTCATAAAGGGCAATATCTATATCTTGTGGATTTATGTATCTCCATACCAGGCCTAGCCTAGCATTTGGCACATAGGGGGTCAGTTAATTGAATGAATGAATGATAGATAGATAGGTAGATAGATAGATACTTGAATAAATCAGTAAATGCCAAAAGACATGCTAAGGGAGAAAGTATAGCTAGAATTGGTAATTCTCAAGAAATCCTTGCTGTTTGGATTATAATACTACGAGGAGTAACAACTGCCTCCTGGTGAAAGGGGAGCTAATACTTTCCCAGAGGCAGGCACTTATTCTAAATCATAACTCTGATAGTTAGGTAGCACGTTGTTGCCCCAAGCCTGCCTTCCACAGCTGCTTCCCTCTATGCCAGAAGTAGAAAGTAAATCAACCATTTTAAAATGTCAACAATAACCAACTGAATACCTACTATATGTCAGTCACTGGGATAAGTAATGAATTACACAAAGATGAATAAGACATAGTCTCTGGCATTGAAGAATTTTCCCTCTGGTAAGAGAGACAGAACTGTATTCATAAACCTCTAATATAGATGGGAGAATATGCTGTGTAACGTCAAAAGAAGGGGATATTAATTTGGTCTTAGAGAATGTAAGGGGTTGAATGGTGACCCCCACAAAAAAGATACACCCAAGTCCTAACCCCCTGATACCTGTGGATGTGAATTTATGTTTATGTGGATAACGGGTGTTTGTAGATTTAATTAAGTGACATATCTCAAGATGGGACCATCCTGGATTGACTGGATCGGACCTAAATCCAATGACAGGTGTCCATATAAGAAGATGAGCAATACAGAGATACAGGCAAGAAGGTCATATGAAGATGGAGGCAGAGATTGTGGTTATGCTGCCACAAGTGAAGGAACACCAGGAGCACCAGAAATTGGAAGAAGCAAGGGAAGATCCCCCCCTAGAGATTTGGAGGGAGTATGGCCCTGCCGACACCTTGATTTTGGATTTCTGGCCTCCGCTGTGAAATAATGAGTTTCTATTAAACCACCAACTTTGTGGTAAAGTGTTGCAGGAGTCCTAGAAAAGTAATACAGGGGGATTAAAGAAAGGCATTAGAAAGGACATGACACTTCAAGGACCTTAAAGGAAGAGAAGGATTTTTTTTTTCTTTAGCTGCTGCAAAAAGCTTTATTGTTTCCATTTGGTCCAAGGCTTGGGAGAGGGCTCCAGGGTGGTTAAAAACTGCCTAGTGGCTGCAGAGAGGGGCTTCAGGCAGAAGCCCTGACACCAAAGGGGCTCCTCAAAGGCCACTGGGCTCCGGAGGCTCCTAGTCGTACTTGACGGTGAGCCTTTCGAAGAGATACTCGCCCAGCCCAGCCTGGGGACCAGCCAGCATGCAGAGGTTGGTCAGGTGGTCACCCATCTTCTTGATGAGTTTCACCTCTTCATCTAGGAAGTGGCTCTCCAGGAAGTTGCAGAAATGGGGGTCTGCACAGGCAGAACCCAGGGCATGCAGATCCAAAAGGACCTGGTTCAGGTTCTTCTTCATGTTAATGGCGGCTTCCATAGCATCCTGGGTTTTACCCCACTCATCCTGAGATGGCTTCTGCACGTTCTGGAAGAGGGCGCTGCCGCTGTGCTGGTTTTGCCTTTTCAAGAGGTGCTCGGCGCCCTCACGCTTCTCTTTGGCCAATTCGCGGAAAAAGTGGCCCACGCCCTCCAGAGCCACATCGTCGCGGTCGAAATAGAAGCCCAGAGAGAGGTAGGTGCAGGAGGCCCGCAGATGCATGTTGACCAGGTGGTTGTCGGCGGCCTACACCTCGGTGGAATAATTCTGATGAATCTGGGAGCTCACGGTTGATCGGTAATAAGGAGTTAAGCTCAAAAAATGGTGTTGGCTGGTCCCGGTGACCAAGGATAGATGAGTGGCTGACTCCGAAGGTTGCGACTGGAAAAAGGGTTGGAGGATGGTCAGAGGCTGGAGCAAAGGGCATCCCTGGGTCTGTTCCGTCCAAACACTGTTGAAGCAAGAGACAGATCCGGGGGACCACCGAGCGCACTGCCAAAGAGAATTTTGATGTGCAGAAGAGCACAAAGGGAATTCCAAGCTGAGGGAACAGCATAAGGAAAGACATGGACATATTAAATAGAGGATGTCCTGTGGTTGGAGTGCCAGCTATGTAGAGCTGGAAAGATACTGGAACTATTTCATGATTATTAGCCTAGGGATTTTGACATTTTGTTATTCAGACTTTAGGAAGCCACTGAAGATTCTGACGGTTTGAAGTAACGAGAGAGAATACCCTGTTATTTAACAAAGTTGAGGACACTCGTTGACTGCTCTGTGTGTGTGTGTTGACGCCACATTTCCTAGATGCCAATGGATTGGTTTGTATGTTTGTATACCCAGCCAAAGAGGGTGCTCAGGGAGCATTTGTGTTACATGGATGGGAACATCTCTTTTCTTGCCTTGTTCTGCGCTTGCTCTTTTGAAACACATCCTCCATTCTTGGCAGGATCTAATTAGGACCACATATTTTGCTGCATAATCCCCAGTGCACTGTCCTTGGGGATTTGACATGATTGCCTATATGGATGGAGCTGGAGAGGTTAGTTCAGGGAAGGCCAGGCCTCAAACTCAACCAGAGCTTCTGTTTCCTTCCTAAAGTAATCTTTTCTCACTCTCCTTTTACCTGTATTATTTGTTCCATGATCTGAGACAGTCATGATTCACCACATTACACTATCACCATCACCATCATCACCACCATTATCAACATCAGCAGTAGGAGCAGCAGTTATGAACAGAGTAAAAGGAAGATACAACAGGAACTACTAGTGTGGATAGAAGGAAACTCACGACTTCATCAATGACTTAGGAAAGCTTTCCTGCAGAAAGGGAGATTTCAGGAACTTCTGGAATACATGCACAAGCAGACATATTTATTTTATGCTTGTATATGCCAAGCCTTTTGCCAGGTGTTTTCATACACCTTAACTCATGAACTTCTCTCTGTGAGGTAGAGATTATAATTGTTAGCCCCTTTTTACAAATGAAGAGATTGTGGCTTTGAGAAGACTCTGTAAACCATCTAGGATTACACTAGTAAGGGGCAGAACCCGAGGTCATTTGATTCAAGTCCAGTGCTTTTCTACTACAACACAGCTCAGCTTGCTTTCCTCTGCCTGGGTTGGTGGCAGTCAGGGAATGAGGTACACTCTGGGGTACTGGATTTTATATTAAGAGGACTCCTTTAAGGTCCTTTCCTTAAAGGAGAAGAGGGAACCATGTCCAAGAAGCCTTGAACCAGATGTTTCCAAGGCTAGTTGAGCTCAGTCTGACTGGGTCTCTTTACTCTGAGGCTACTGTTCAAACCACAAGACTACATTGCAGTTTCCAACAGTGTACATTTGGCACTACTAGTACCTCCCACATTAAATAAGGCCTGTGAGTCCGTGCCTGAGAGGGAGATCACACTGTGCAGGGCAGTCTGATGGTGCCCAACCCAAGGAAGCTCAAAACCCACATCATACGTTCCATACATTATCCACAGAACACAGAATGCACAGCCGCATGATGAAGAGCTGCATTTCACTGTGGGATCTGGTTAAAGATGCCTGCTGATCTCTGTCCATGGTCCTGCTCTAAGTCTGGACACACTCACCACCCACCAACACCCCTACTACCACCTTGCTTAGGCCCTCCTCAGTGCTGCTAGGCCACAAACATTTGGCCTGTGCCTTCATCTGGGGCTTCTTCAATGGCCCTTGGCAACTGAAGATGAAAATGGTTTTCTCCAGACCTCAGTTCCCTAACTTTGAGTCATGCAGCCTGTTCCAGCATGTTTCAAAGGCTCATCCTGAGAAAGCGCTCAGTGGGAGAAGCTGTCCTTGCCTAGGCTGGCTTTGAACACAGCAGCCAAGGCATCTGAGCATGCTGAGAAAATGGGGGCAGGACACCCCAGACACGCTTAATTGGAACCAGCACTTCACTCATTTGGCTTTGATTTGTGGGCCCAGATGTTACAACTCAGCTCTACCTTCAAAGAACAATGAACTCAAGCAAAGGGTTTTGTTTGTTTATTTGTTTTCAGGCTTCAAGGAAGGGAATGTCCACAGTGGGGCATTGTTTTTTAATAGATTGTCATGAACAAATGACATGATGTATGTGAATGTCCATCATAAATCACAAATGTTCATCATTGCTATCATCTAAACACTAAGGTTCAGTGCCTCGTCTAGCTACCTAATGTGTGACCATGACCTTTATTTTCCACGTTTATAAAGTAGAGAGTGAGAATTCAAGGGTAAAATGTCCTAAAGTTCCAAAGCCTTCCCAGTCTGGCCCCATTCAACCCATCCAAATTTGGCTTCCTCCTTGGAGCAAGCCCTGGCTCCAGCCATGATGTTCATGTCACTGATTCCCAAATACATTGCTCACAATTCCTCTTCAGCACTTCCTCAGCTCATGCTCTTCTCACTGCCTAGCAAGTCCTACTTCTCCCCCAGGGCCACCCCTACCTGGCACATGCCCTGGGGAACCCCAAACTCCTTTGGTCTCCTGACCAAAAAGGCCCTGACTTATTCTCACCTCTCACTCAGCCCTCATTCTGCACTGCCTGAGAGTATTGCTCTCCTGTGTTTCCATCCCTAGGCTAATAGACTTTAGGTTTCTTTGAGGTAAAGACTATGTCTTTAGTTGTCTTTGTTTTCTCCTCCTGAGACCTAATACAGGTTCCCAACCAAACACTAACTGAATAGCTCATAAATGAAGATCCCCTTGCTCCTCCTAGGGCTGCTGAAAGAAAAAAAGTGACATGCCTGTCTATTGTCAGGAGGGAGAGAGCTATAGTTTTCTAATGCTATTTACGACAAAGGAGGGAAGTATTGAGGCAATTTGTCAGTTCCATTATATTTAATGGGAGCCCTCAATGTGCTGGGTGCTGCCCCTCAAATATTTAATGGGAGCCCTCAGTGTTCTGGGTACTGCCCCTCAAACACGAGGAACAGCTAATGCTGGTTTCAATTCACTGCCCTCTCAAATCTGGCCACCCCCCCCCCGAGTTCCTTTGGTCCATTCTTTGGAATTCGCAAGGGAAAGGTGCCATAAAGTCCCAGCCAGAGGCCATTATTATGATGGTTATATAGTCTCTGGGCACAATGGTGGTACATTATATGAAAAATAATATGGTAGTTTCCTCCCTTGTATATGCATGTGATACTGCGATAATGTTATTCTGTTATTCACCTTATTTTATCCCTGTGGGCTAAGGTAGAAAACAAATTTGAGCTGAAAAACATCCTGTGTCTGTCCTCAGCATGATGGAGAGAAACTTTCTGGGTCCAGCTCCAGGATAGAAGCACCTCTTATGTCCCCAAAGTTTCCAGACACTATAGTTCCCTTCACTGGGAACAGGCTGAATTGTGGGACTGTTAGGGAGTATGGCAGGCTAAAAAATCACAATACCCATGGCACTTGCTTGGCATCTGAAAGGCTGTGACCATTCTGGAACACCAGTTCCAGAGGCTAAGAATCATCCAGGCATGCAACATGGAAATAATGGAGGAGTTAAATATTTTCCCCAAAGAGAAACTCCAGTAAACTCTTTTTAATCTTGCTATCAAGCTCTATTAGCCAGTGAATAAAGAGATTATGCTCTCCATTTCTGCCATAGAGAAACTGAAAGTCAGAGAGGTTCAGTGATTTGTTGAACATCACACAGTTTGTCAACAGCAAAATTAAAGTCAAAACCCAAGATTCTAGGTCCTAGTCTCATACTCCTTCATTATTCCACTTTGCCCCAATGGACATGCTACAATTGACTGCTAAATAGCAGGGGCCAGTTGTTCCCAAATGGCACCTTCTTGCATTGAAGTCTTATGGTGACTCTCTCCTTTAGATCTACGTTATAGGGAGAACACTATGTAAGAGATCCTTTGTTACATTTTTAGTCGGTAAACCCCCAGGGAAAGGGGCAATGTGAGCTAAGACAAGGCAGCTAAGACAGCTGCCTTGACCTGAGTTCCACTTCAGACAAGGCAAAGAATGTAGTGAAAATCTGATCAATGCCTTATATTCAGTGCTTCTGTTGTGCTAGGCACTGTGCTCAGACATGGGCACCAAAGTTACAAGTACCTGCTTTCAAGTGAAATCAGTATCTTGAAGATATCCATGTTCATTTCAGCATTATTAACAACAGCCAAGATATGGAAACAACCTAAATGTCTGTCGATGGATGATTGGATAAAGAAAATATTACACACACACACACTCACACACACACCTACACATTCACAATGGAATATTATTCAACCTTACAAAAGAAGGAAATCCTGCCACTTGTGACAACATGGATAAACCTGGAAGACATTATCCTAAGTGAAATTAGCCAGAAACTGAAAGACAAATACTGCATTATCTCACTTACATGTGGAATCTAAAAAAGTTGAACTCAAAAATGGAATAGAGTGGTGTTTGGTAGGGGCTGGGTGTGGGGGAAATGGGGAGCTATCAAAGGGTATATAGATTCAGTTATACAGGATGAGTAAGTTCTTAAAATCTAAGGTACAGCATGGTAACTATAGTTAACAATACTGTATTTTATAGTTGAACTTTGCCAAGAGACTTGATCTTAAGTGTTCTCACCACACCAAAAAGAAAACAAAATCATAACTATGTGAGGTGATGGATGTGTTAATTAGCTTGATTGTAGTAATCATTTCAAAATGTATACATATATCAAAATATCACATTGTCCACCTAAATATATACGATTTTTATTTGTAAAGTTTAAAAGTACCTGCTCTCCTCTCTATAGGTGAACAGTCTAGAAAGGGAAGAAGACACATAAGCAGACAGCATCAGTATCATATGCTGAGTATAGTGATTAAGGTAAACATGGGTGCTGTGGGAGCATAGAGGAGGACACTCAGGCTAGTCTACAGGTAGGAATGGAGCCTCAGAAGTTTTCTTGGAGTAACTACAACTAACAATAGTGCCTGGCCCATTGAAAGCACTCAATAAAAGTTATTTATTATTACTATGGCAATAGACATTATTCCTGCCCTCAGGGAGCTTGTAGTCTAGTAAGAGAGAATGTATCAATACATAACTATAACTTCATGCTAAATGGTCTGCTTGAGAAGAGAGAAATGGATAATAGCCCATATTCAATGAACGCCACCTATGTGCCAAGCCCTGTTCTAAGGACATTATGTATAATCCTCCATTTATTTCCCACAACTACCCTATGTTTAATTCCATTTCCCTCAAGTATAGGTGAGGCAACTGAGGCACAGAGAAGTAAAGTAACTTGCCTAAAGCCAAGTTAGTTACAACTAATGAATGGCATTAAGTAGTCACATACGAGAAAGGAAAAAAAAAAGCAGCCCCTTACATCTGAAAGCTGGCCTGGCACTCACAGGTAGGACATAAACCTGTTGTTCTCCTGCAGGACATAAACAATCTCACAAAATACCCACAGCAGACAATATTACTCTGAGAACATCATAAAGTGAGACAAAGCAAAGCTGCTTCATAATTTAGTCTAAGCACAGACAAAAACAAGGTCACTGTGCCACCCACAAAAGCTTAATTCTCACTTTAGTCTTCCTTCCTTATAGATAAGATTTATTAAGGTGCTCAGTCATAGAATTGCCCTTCCTTTCTGATAGCATTCAATATAGAATGAACCCCTACTTTCTTAGACTCTCCCCCAAATTACCCAACCAAAGCTCACAATAAGTCCTTTCTACCACCTGTAATAAGTCCTTTCTACCACCCTTTTACTAAGACACCTCATAGTTTCCTATTGTATTAGTCTCCTAGTTCTGTCATAACAAAATACCACAGACTGAGTGGCTTCAAAATTTTTCTCACAGTTCTATGGAGGCTAGAAGTCCAAGATCAAGGTGTTGGCACATTTGGTTTCTCCTGAGACTTCTCTCTTTGTCTTGCAGATGGCTGCCTTCTTGCTGTGTCCTCACGTGGTCTTTTCTCTGTATTCATGTGCCCCTAGTGTCTCTTTGTGTGTCAAAATTTTCTCCCTTTATAAGGGCACCACTCATATTGGATTTGGGCTCACCCTAGCCACCTCATTTTAACTTAGTCACCTCCTTAAAGACCCAACTCCAAATACATTCTGAGGTATTGGGTGGTTAGGGCTTCAATATATGAATTTGGGAGGGGTCACAGTTCAGCAGTTACCCTTATTTTTCTTCACATTTATCCCAGTGACTGAAAGATGCAAATGTATTTGCACAGGGCCTGACAGATGCAAGATAAAGAAGATATTGCTTTTATTCTCAAGATATGTATATCTAACTTCTTTGTGGCTCAATTTTCTCACCTGTAAAACAGGAAAAATAAAATTGTGTTTGTTGTGAGGCTTAAATAAAATAATTCATGTAAATTGCTTAGCATAGTATCTGGCACATAGTAGGGACTCAAAAAATATCAATTACTTGAAGATGAGCTATTATTTATAGATGAGTTTCACAGATATAAAATGAGAAGGAGAAATACAAACATATGCAGGCTAAACAATACACTGCTTAATAACCAAGAGATCACTGAAGAAATCAAAGAGAAAATTAAAAAACACCTAGAAACAAATGACAGTGAAAACATGATGACCCAAAACCTATGGGATGCAGCAAAAGCAGTTCTAAGAGGGAAGTTTATAGCAATACAATCCTACCTTAAGACACAAGAAAAGTCTCAAATAAACAACCTAACCTTACACCTAAAGCAATTAGAGAAAGAAGAACAAGAAAACCCCAAAGTTAGCAGAAGGAAAGAAATCATAAAGATCAAATCAGAAATAAAAAGAAATGAAGGAAACAGTACCAAAGATCAATAAAACTAAAAGCTGGTTCTTTGAGAAGATAAAATTGATAAACCATTAGCCAGACTCATCAAGAAAAAAAGGGAGAAGACTCAAATTAACAGAATGAGAAATGAAAGCAGAGAAGTAACAACTGACACTGCAGAAATACAAAGGATCATGAGACATTACTACAAGCAACTATGTGCCAATAAAATGGACGATCTGCAAGAAATAGACAAATTCTTAGAAAAGCACAACCTTCCGAGACTGAACCAGGAAGAAATAGAAAATATAAACAGACCAATCACAAGCACTGAAATTGAGACTGTGATTAAAAATCTTCCAACAAACAAAAGCCCAGGACCAGATGGCTTCACAGGCTAATTCTATCAAACATTTAGAGAAGAGCTGACACCTATCCTTCTCAAACTCTTCCAAAATATAGCAGAGGGAGGAACACTTCTAAACTCATTCTATAAGGCCACCATCACCCTGATACCAAAATCAGACAAAGATGTCACAAAAAAGGAAACTACAAGCCAATAACTCTGATGAACATAGATGCAAAAATCCTCAACAAACTACTAGCAAACAGAATCTAACAGCACATTAAAAGGGTCATACACCATGATCAAGTGGGGTTTATCCCAGGAATGCAAGGATTATTCAATATACGCAAATCAATCAATGTGATACACCATATTAACAAACTGAAGAATAAAAACCATATGATCATCTCAGTAGATGCAGAAAAAGCTTTCAACAAAATTCAACACGCATTTATGATAAAAACCCTCCAGAAAGTAGGCATAGAGGGAACTTATATCAACATAATAAAGGCCATATATGACAAACCCACAGCAAACATCATTCTCATTGGTGAAAAACTGAAACCATTTCCACTAAGATCAGGAACAAGACAAGGTTGCCCACTCTCACCACTGTTATTCAACATAGTTTTGGAAGTTTTAGCCACAGCAATCACAGAAGAAAAAGAAATAAAAGGAATCCAAATCGGAAAAGAGGAAGTAAAGCTGTCACTGTTTGCAGATGACATGATATTATATATAGAGAATCCTAAATACACTACCAGAAAACTACTAGAGCTAATCAATGAATTTGGTAAAGTAGCAGGATACAAAATTAATGCACAGAAACCTCTTGCATTCCTATACAGCAATGATGAAAAATCTGAAAGAGAAATTAAGAAAACACTCCCATTTACCACTGCAACAAAAAGAATAACATACCTAGGAATAGACTTACCTAAGGAGACAAAAGACCTATATGCAGAAAACTATAAGACACTGATGAAAGAAATTAAAGATGATACAAACAGATGGACAGATATACCATGTTCTTCGATTGGAAGAATCAACATTGTGAAAATGACTATACTACTCAAAGCAATCTACAGATTCAATGCAATCCCTATCAAACTACCAATGGCATTTTTCACAGAACTAGAACAAAAAATTTCACAATTTGTATGGAAACACAAAAGATCCCGAATAGCCAAAGCAATCTTGGGGAAGAAAAATGGACCTGGAGGAATCAGGCTCCTGGACTTCAGACTATACTACAAAGCTACAGTAATCAAGACAGTATGGTACTGGCACAAAAACAGAACTATAGATCAATGGAACAGGATAGAAAGTCCAGAGATAAAGCCATGCACATATGGTCACCTTATTTTTGATAAAGGAGGCAAGAATATACAATGGAGAAAAGACAGCCTCTTCAATAAGTGGTGCTGGGAAAACTGGACAGCTACATGTAAAAGAATGAAAGTAGAACAGTCCCTAACACCATACACAAAAATAAACTCAAAATGGATTAAAGACCTAAATGTAAGGCCAGACACTTGGAGGAAAACATACGCAGAACACCCTATGACATAAATCACAACAAGATCCTTTTTGATCAACCTCCTAGAGAAATGGAAATAAAAACAAAAATAAACAAATGGGACCTAATTAAAATTAAAAGCTTTTGCACAGCAAAGGAAACCATAAACAAGACGAAAAGACAACCCTCAGAATAGGAGAAAATATTTGCAAATGAAGCAACTGACAAAGAATTAATCTCCAAAATTTACAAGCAGCTCATGCAGCTCAATATCAAAAAAAGAAACAACCCAATCCCAAAATAGGCAGAAGACCTAAATAGATATTTCTCCAAAGAAGATATACAGATTGCCAACAAACACATGAAAGAATGCTCAACAGCATTAATCATTAGAGAAATGCAAATCAAAACTACAATGAGGTATCACCTCACACCAGTCAGAATGGCCATCATCAAAAAATCTACAAACAGTAAATGCTGGAGAGGCTGTGGAGAAAAGGGAACCCTCTTGCACTGTTGGTGGGAATGTAAATTGATACAGCCACTATGGAGAACAGTATGGAGGTTCCTCAAAAAACTAAAAATAGAACTACCATACGACCCAGCAATCCCACTACTGGGCATATACCCTGAGAAAACCATAATTCAAAAAGAGTCATGTACCACAATGTTCATTGCAGCTCTATTTACAATAGCCAGGACATGGAAGCAACGTAAGTGTCCATCGACAGATGAATGGATAAAGAAGATGTGGCGCATATATACAATGGAATATTACTCAGCCATAAAAAGAAACGAAATGGAGTTATTTGTAGTGAGGTGGATGGACCTAGAGTCTGTCATACAGAGTAAAGTAAGTCAGAAAGAGAAAAACAAATGCCGTATGCTAACACATACATATCAAATCCAAAAAAAAAAGGTTATGAAGAACCTAGGGGCAGGACAGGAATAAAGATGTAGACCTACTAGAGAATGGACTTGAGGACATGGGGAGGGGGAAGGGTAAGCTGGGACGAAGTGAGAGACTGGCATGGACTTATATACACTAGCAAATGTAAAATAGATAGCTAGTGGGTAGCAGCTGCATAGCAGAGGGAGATCAGCTCGGTGCTTTTTGACCACCTAGAGGGGTGGGATTGGGAGGGTGGGAGGGGGACGCAAGAGGGAGGAGATATGGGGATATATGTATATGTATAGCTGATTCACTTTGTTATAAACAGAAACTAACACACCATTGTAAAGCAATTATACTCCAATAAAGATGTTAAAAAAAAACGAGAAGGAGAAAGGACAAGAGTGTTCCAAGCAGGTGGAATGGCAAAACGCAAGGCATGGAGATGAGGAATTGTAAAAGGGCCCCGTTTACTGCTCAGTGATGAAAGACCCAAGGAGAGTGCCTCAAACTTGAAAAGGCAACCCAGACCTTGTTGGCAATGAGATATCTAGAAGTATGATATCTCATACTTTGCCAGGGAAAGGGAAACAGACCCCTCCCAACCTGTGCTATTTCTGGGGAAGGGTTGTGTGACAGGCCATAGAGGTTCTGTTGAGGGTGACTGTGAGAGTTGCACATAACAGGTCTCAAAGCCTGAGCTTTGGCAGCAAAATGAGGCTGCAGCTGTGGCAGCAGATAAATTTGAAATTGGGCCCTGCCAGACTGGAGGAGCTGTGCTTTGGTAATGGCTTGCTGGAACAAGTGCACACAAAGTAGCTTAGTTTTACCCCTTCTGTTCTAGCACTAGCCTTTCCATCTTTTGCCCTGGCTCCTAGTGGTGGTGACTCAGGGGATTAGGCCCCAACATTACACCCAGAGCTCCAGGAGTGCTGAATGGTCCCTTTTAAGTTGCTCTCAAATCCCTTGCTGTTTCCTATTGGGTTCCCAGGAATTCTGAAGGAAAATGACCACCTAAGGGATTTCTCTATGACAGCAGTCAGGCACATCCCATATCCTTCCAGGCACATTCACGTTTCCTTCTTCTCTCCTTCTTTATTCCAAAAAACCCCTCACCCTTCTCCAGTTCTCTGGGGATTGTCCCTTCATCCAACCCTTCCAACACAACCCACCCTACTGGGGGCCTAGACTCTGAAGTTAAGGGTAGATAGAGGCTGACGCTTGGTGGAAGAAGCCATTGCAATATTCTTCCCCAAACTTCAGAGCGCCCTCTCGGTACACATAACTACCCTAAAAGGCGTGGGAGAGTGATGTCCAGCTGCGTGTCTGCTGGGGGTAGAACGCGTCACTGGCGCGGTGGACTGGGCTGGCTGCAAGAATGCGGGGTGGGGGGTGGGGGTGGGGAAGGGGGTGCGCGCCCTTTATGACAGGTGGCCGCGCAGTGCGCGCTCCCGGGCGCCTGAGGGGAGGGAGGGACAGACGGACAAAGTGGGAGGGGGCACATGGGAAGGGACCGTAGAGAGGGTAAAGAGAGCGCGGGAGGGAAAAAGAGGGCTGTGGTGAGGAAGGGAGGTAGAGGGGGGATCGCGTCCAGCAAGAACAGCCCTGTTGGAGGAAACAATGGCAGGGGCAATAGCGATGGTGGCAGCCGAGGCAGTCCCACTCTGGGCACCTTTCTGAATGGGCAGAGGCAGCTCGGGGAGAAGAGGAGACCAGGCAGCGCCCGCAGAGGCTCTGAGAAAAGCGGCGCGGGAGGAGAAGGGGGAGGAGGAGGAGGTGGAGAAAGGCCGGGGCGGGGGGGAGGAGGAGTGGGCAAGAGGCAGGGGGAGAACCCGGGAAGGAAAACCAGTAGCATCAGCAGCAGCAGCAGCAGCAGCAGCCACCGCCACAGCAGTAGCAGTAGCGGCAGTAGCAGCATTTAGCAATAGCTTTAACAGCGATAGCGACAGTAGCAGCCGCCCTCCTTCTCTCTCCTTCCCGCGGACGGCCACAGCGACCGCACTGAGCAGGGCTCCAGCGCCGCGCGCGCAGCCCGCTGGTGAGATAGCTCCGGCCCGAGCAAGCGGAGGTGCACGCTAAGAGCCGACTCCAGGAGCAGCCGGCGGCCGCTGAGGCGCTGAGTTTCAGGGCCAGAACCTGATAGCTCTGAAGCCACCTAGCACCGCCGCAGCGGCGGCGCCTGAAGGAGATAGTCGCGTCCACCTGGCGGGCCCGGCGCATGGAGCTGAGGCAGAGGCGGCGGCGGCGGCGGCAGCAGTAGCAGCAGCGGCGGCGGGGGCAGCTCGAGCAGCTGCGGCGACGGCGGCAGCCCAGCCTTGACTGCGGCCGCTCTAGCCCCAGCGCCCGCTGCCTGAGCCCGCCGGCGACTTGCACCTCGGGAGTCGGCCCGGGAGGTGAGTATGAGCGCTGCCATCCAGCCCCCTGGCCTTCTCGCCAGCTTCCCGGTCGGTGCAGGGTGGCGGCGGCAGGGGGTGGAACGGATTGGGGGAAGCCGAGCGAGAAGAGGAAGGGAAAACAGAAGGGAGGACGTCTGTGTGAGAATGGCGTGCGTGTGTCTGTATACGAGGGAGTGAGGCCGCGAGGGCGAGAGATCCCGGCTAGCCCTGACAGGCACTGCAATCTAGGAAAGGCCTCTGTGCTTGCGCCGGCGTGTGTGTGTGTGGGGTGGGGGGGAGGGGAAACGAGCGGGCCGGAGCCGCCGGGCTCAGAGCCGGGCGGCGGGGGCCAGCTGAGTGCCGCTTCCTTTCGGGCCGGCTTTCGGGAGATCCTGTCTGGGGAACGGGCACTAACACCGCACGCTCCGGCGCGAGCGGGCAAACGCACGCGGCGGCGGCGACCGGGCGTCAGGGCCAAAGCGGCAAAGGTGCGAAGCGCGGTCGCCGGCGGCTCCCGTGCGCGCTGGGCTGCCCTGGCGACCACAGAGCGCCCCTGAGCACGCGCCACCCGACCAAGGCCGCGGGCGGGTCTAAGTTGGGGGCCTACCGAGCCTCACCCGGCTTGTCACCTTTGCGTAATTGGCCCGCGGCCCCTTCCCGCTCTCGGTGGCAGTCGAATGGACGCTTTCCTGCGTGGCTTCTGGCGCTTCACTCTGCCGCGCCCCGCAGCACACGTCCGCTCCGCTCTCGCACACCCGGTGGGGCGGGGAGGCCGCGAGCCCGCTCGGGGAGCGGGGCCAGGCTCCGGGAAAGTGTGGAAAACGCGCCGCTGAGTTGGCGCCGTTCTGCTGAGGAATCCAGTGGTTTCAGCATGACTGCTTCTGTCTGTCTGATCCGTGAGGGACCGAATAACCCGCGCAAGGTTTTCTGTCTTTTTGAGAAGTTAAAAAAAAAAATTGGCATACCCATTTCGACACCAGCACATTTGATTTTCTTTGAGCTTCTGCATTTTGGAATAAGTGGGTTTCGTATTTTGCTTCTGGGTTTTGGCTCCCAGCATATTGTTGAATTCTGTGCACAGCAATATACTTAGCTCTGTGGCCTTTTCCTAACATTCCATTTTCTACACTGTTATCTGAAAAGACATGTTTTGTGTGTAGGGCTGCCAGGGCTGTTTTAAAAAAGCATCTAAAGCACTTTAACCTGGGATTTGAATATCTCCTTGGTTGTTTTTGGTGGAGGAGCAGGGTGTGCTGATAGTTGCTGAGATATTTTGCTTGGTGAGAAAAGGTGCTCCATGGTTTTCTGTGAACTATAGGGATCATTTGGGTTTCGGGGAATGAATCTCCCTTACATCTTTTACACATAGGGTAACATGACCAAACGTTTTATTTACAGCCATGACGTTCTCATGGCTGAGGAGAATTTACACTTATTTAAAACATATTTTTAGAAGGGAACAAAAAAGGCCTAAGTAACTCATTTTACATATTAACTGGGAAACCGGCTAATCAAATAAAACTGGCTGAGTGTCTGAAACTCTATCCCAGTGAAATATGTGGCTGTGAATATAATTAACCATCTGTCTAGTGAGCAATTTAAATTTGGGCTGGTACATTTTTATTACAGTGTCTAATTTCTGGAAGACTTGGACATTTTACCCAGCAGTAACAACAAAAACGTAGTCACTTACTAGGTCAAAGATTCACTTGTGTGATGGTGGGATTTCCCTTCCTCTCTCCCACACCTCATCTCTACTAGTCCCCATACTCCCTGACCTGGGAGGTCCAAACAAACCTCTTGCTTTTGCAAATGGCATATTTACAATAGAGGAACTCAAACTAGGCATGGCAGCTAGTAATTAGACATTTTTGTTTCTTGGAAATACCTTCCAATATTTTACCTCCCACAGAACCTAGATAAATTGCATGCATTTGAGTTAAAAAATATAATTCTTTGTGCACATGTGTTCAGACGGAGTAGGATGATTCAACAAAATTTGTCTTGAAATTTGATTCTGTTTACTTTCTCTTATTCTAATTATCTACCTAGCTCTCCCCTAGCTGTCCCAACTGCCCTTCCACACCCCACAGACACACACTCACATACAAAAAAAATCATATCCTTTTGTCCTTATAGCCAGTTTTTTAGGTTAACAATATTCAGATCTGTGATTTTAACAGTATGTTGAGAAACTGCTTTTTTTTGGAAATCAACAGTGTAAGATAGCATAACATGAAAGGACATCGTACATATTTTTAAAATGTTCCCTATGATGTGATTTTAACCAAAAATTTATTATGAGGGAAAAAAGAAATAGATTTTGGGTAAAAAGAAATAGATTTTGGGTGGAGATGAAATGGCCCTGGGAAGATTAGATTTCAGAGACCTCCACCAAATAGCTGTTGTTAACACAACACAACGTAACGTAACATAATATAATTAAAATGAACCACGGATTGATTGTGCAGTGAGCTAGAGAAAGTCATTTAAAGGAAAATGCTTTTAAAACAAATATTTGGCTAAATAAAAGCTCTGATAAATGGGTAACAATTATGTAAGCACATGGTAGAATTTGACATATGTCAAGTCTGTTAAATAAATCAACCTGTTCAGTGAATAAATATTCGATGCATCAATGCATTTTAAAACACGCACACACACACAAGCAAACCTATTACACCCTGTTGCCAAAGTCAAACAAGCGCAGAACACTGCCGCTTTCTCTCTGTTTTACTCAATCTGTCTCTCTTCCCTTTTCCTTTTTTTCCACAATTGTCTGATTACCTGTAAACTACCCAGTGAGCAGAGAGAGCTAAAGATGTGGTGGTGTTGACTGTGTTTAGGAGGTGGGAAAAGAGAGGTGAGAAAAGTGATAAGGACTGGATTTTAAACACATATGCTCATGGCTTTCTGACACAATCAACGGTGGAGATCCCAGTCTCACAGAAGTATTTGCTTAGGAGACGGACTAGCCTAACCAAATCATTTAGAATCATTGATTGCAGTTTCTGTGTTCCTAAGTCCAGTTCTAGTGAATACTTTCTTTTTCTCCAAACCCTTTGCTGGGAATGTGTTCCTTTTGGTCTCATTTTCTGTAGATAAGCACTATGGCTTGATGTCTTTCCCTCTCTTGTTCTCTGGTGGAAAAAGGACTGATGTCTTCAGGACCAACTACTATGCACATAATCTTAATTTTTCTAAAAGGAACTTCAATAGGTCATCTTCTCCATCTTCAGTAAGATGATTTTGATATAAGCAATTATCTACTATTTTCTCAAACACCCCAAAGTCCCATTTAAAAGTTATACCTCTCTCCCTCAGTAGCTCATTTTAAGTATTACACAACTAGCCTAAGCAAGAAGTTGCTCCTAATATTTAACCTGAGGAGGTTTAGAGGTTAGAGACCAAGATTATACTGTGGGCCTGACTACTAGAGTAGTGCCAAGCTATCTTCCATTGACAACAGGCATAGAGATTCATTTTGTTTGGGGGAAGTTAAAGCATTTCCTCTATGGAGGACTGTAAGTAGGATGGCCATATGTTGTGGTTTATACCTGTTGTCCCAGCATACTTATTTCACTCTCAACTGTCCCATTTTGGACAAAAAAATTCTATGGTCACACTAACTATAAGTCACCTTTAAATCAAACTGTGCTTCTTGATTTGGCGAGATGGTTATATTTGTAAAACTTTCATGAGCTTTGAAGATGTCATAGTCCCTAATCAGCTCAGTCTGTCTTTTTCCTAGCTAAGAAGTCTTTCTGGAGGTAGAATCCCAGAAATGATTCAGGCTTTGGGCTTGACGGAATTGGATTATTGGGCCTAAAGACATCCCTCCAAAATGCATTTGTGCGTACACACACACACACATACACACACAGAGGTGTTGTCTGCATGCTGGAGAGTGGCTGATCTTACTTTCATGAAAGACTGGTAATAGGTTATAAGCTTAAAGCATATCAGGAGGCATTTAGGTTTAGAAAGATCATCCTGACCATAGTAGTTCTAAGACAAAAGAGGGTGGTACCAATTGAGGTGTGAATTCTTCTCTTTTTATTTTTATTTTATTTATTTATTTATTTATTTATTTGCCATTCTGTGCGGCATGCAGCATCCTAGTTCCCCGACTAGGGATCGAACCCAGGCCCCCGACAGTGGAAGCACAGAGTCCTAACCACTGGACCTCCAGGGAATTCCCTGAATTCTTCCTTTCTTAAATTTTTTTATTGGAGTATAGTTGATTTACAGTGTTGTGTTAGTTTCTTTTTAGAACACGTTTTGAGAAGTACACAGGTAAATCTCTGTCCAGAATAGTTTGCATGTGGTCTTGTCAAATATACAAATATATGAATAAAATTTTAATATACATATTTATATTACATATACAGTAAGTCCCCTACATACGAAACTTCAAGTTGCAAACTTTCAAAGATGTGAACGTGCATTCGCATGTCCAATCACATAAGTTAGTTCACGTGTCTGGTGTACATTGTCACGTGCATGCATCCTGTACAAGTGGTTGTGCTTTTGTGTACTTTACTGTACAGTACTGTATAGAGTACAGTAGTACAGTATCTTTATTTCAAGCCCAGGATGTCCAGAATCAAGCCTAAAAGCAGCGGTGATGTAGCTGGTACTGCTAAGAAGTGGCAGGCGATAACGATGGAAACAAAAGTGAAAATAATTGAGAGAGTAGAGAGACAAAAGGAAGAAGTAACTGAAGAACCGAAGAGATTCACAGAGCAGGAAATGGCAAGGGGATTTTCTTTATTTGAGGAGGCACTGTTAGTTCTGAGGCACAGGACCCGAGCCTAGAATGGTACACGAAGGTTGCAGCAGCCGTTCAGAATGCAGTCCAGTGCTACTGTGTCATCTATGACGAGAAAAAAAGAGCTACTACCCAGACATCACTGGATCGTTTTTTCAAGAGGGTAGATAGAATTGAATCCAACAAGGAACCAGAACCTGTGCCATCAACGTCAGGCCTGAGTGAAATTGCAGCTTGCCCTCCATCTGCTATTGCTGACGATCATTCAGCTCTATCATCTCCCACCTCCTCTCCCTCCTCCAGTCAGTAACTCTTCTTGCCTGTTCACTCCATGCCAGCCCCTGTATGCCAGCTGTTGCACTGTACTACTGTACTTTTCAAGGTAGTGTACTGTAAGATTAAAAATGTTTTCTTTCTCTTCTGTGTTCATTTGTTTTTTATGTATTATTTGTGTGAAAAGTATTATAAACCTATTACAGTACAGTACTATATAGCCGATTGTGTACCTAGGCTAACTTTGTTGGACTTACGAACATATTGGACTTAAGAACCTGCTCTCGGAATGGAACTCGTTTGTATGTACGGGACTTACTGTATTATGTATATTTCCATTTGCCTTTTGTGGAATGGACAACATGACTTTTTAAACTGCCTTCCAGTCTTAAGTGTCTGTGATTGGCTTTCATTGATCTAGGGTTAGAGTCAAAAGAAACTATGGCCCACAGGCCAAATCTGGCCTGCTATGGAAAAAGAAATAATGTAGACAAGAAGAAAATGTGAAGCCATTTAGAGTTGCTTTTACAAATGTTTTCAAGCTTCCTCTTCATAACTGAGCTTTACTTAGGCCAGTGTTAAAATGAGTCCACATTTCCTGAACACATGTCTATCAGCTGATATCTAGGGTTTGGGAGATTGTCCAGACCTGGTGGGGTGGCAGGGGGATGACCCCAAAAGTGAAATCCACATGTGGATTTTGTTTGTTTGAGTCAAAATGTCAATAGTGATCTTTTCTTTCCTGCCTATTGCAGTAACTTAAATTTTGTAGTGCTAATAAATTCTTCCTGTCTTCCTTTCCAATATTTGCTATGTCATTCCAGGCATCCGTGTGACTTATTAACCCAGAGACCAGGTCTCAGCAACTTGCTTGAACAGAGACCTGCTGTCTCTTTAGTTACTAAATAACTGGAACACATTCTGAAGAAGAGCTTTACTGAGTTAGGGGAGTAGAAAAAGTAGGCCATCACTGTCTAGCTCGGTGGTTCCTAACCTTTTTTTTTTTGGCATGAACCCCTTTGAAAATGTGATGAATGCCAAGGATTCTCTCTTCAGAAACGTGCTCATTTAAATATATGACACTTTCATACACTTTCAGAAAGTCCAGCCATGTATTGTGAGTTAAAAACCTCTGCACTAGCCTTTGCCCAGTTGTTAAAATAATTCCTGTTGCATGGCTGTCATGGTCAAGGTAACTTGAAATGGAAGACATGAAAACGACTCTTTCAAAAAAGGCTGTTATTAGTATACTTGTGGTTCACAGCTACTGTTATAAGCATTTTTCTGATTAGCCTTCACAGGCATTTTTTATTATGAAAAAGAGTCACTTAGCACTCATTTTGACATTACTATTCTCACCAAAAACAAGTCGTCTAGTTTCTCCAAATCCTTGACTTGTCAACTTTCAGATTCTTAAAAATGTCTGTTCAGCATTCACCCTCCACAGGTTCATTATTAATATATAAAATATATTACATAAAAGCTCACTCATGCTTACCTGCCCCTATCTCTCTCTCTTCTTCATCTCTCGCTCTATCTCTATATATTCCTCTTAGCCAGTGACCTTGACAAAAATAGGAAACTCTTGTTAGCACTGATTGTTAAGTACAGTGATGGAGCCAGAGAGGGAGGTGGTGTCCAGATATCTTCATAAGGACCCTTGGGACTCATGGGCCTTTTGCAGTATTAGCCATCCTGGAGATCTAACATCATATATTAAAGGCAAAGCTCCTTAACCTCTGCAAACATGAATATATGTCACATCTGTGCCGTGCAGTTGTGATGGTAGGAATATGTGGTATTCCTATCCATGAATAAATGTTTCTTGCCTGTCTCTTTGCTTCTTTTCTTAGCAGTTTGGGGTATGGCAGAGTATGAGGGCTAATGGAATTCTAAATCTGGATGGATCTATTAATGATCATTTCTAATTCAATTCAGCAAACATTTATTGAGCATCTACTATGTGCTAAGCACTGGGATACTGGGGAAGAGAAAAGAATAAAACAGATTCTCCTGTCTTATAGAAAATTAATTTTGTTTCTGGCTGGGTCTTTTTACCATCTTTATTAATTTACCTTACCCTTTTTCTAATTTAATGCATTTTTCTATTATTTCTACATTCTCCCTGTTAGAAAATAAGTATAAATGTCCTCTTTTCTAACACAGCAGGAAATTCCCTACCAAACGGTTATTACCTCTAGCTAAGTTGAGACAAGATTTCCAGCCTCCATGGCACAAATGTTTCTGTTCTTATTTCTGCATTGGCTTAGCAGGCCCCATTTAATAGGGAGTAACATGTTTCTTTTCCCTGCAATTCTGAGGCAAGATTTCTATCATTGATATCATTGGTGATGTGGAATTGCAGATAGCATTAGCCATGATGTGTTGACCATTGACTCAAGATTTTACTCCTTAGTTATTGACTTCTGACTAATGAATTGAATGTACTCTGCAAAAAGGCAGTTGTCCATCTTTGAGTGGGTTAGTTTTTAACTCCTAGTTGGTGATTATATTAGTTTTCTATAGCTGCTGTAACAAATTACCAAAAACTTAGTGGTTTAAAACAACATAAATTTATTATCTTACAATTCTAGAGGTCAAGAATCTGAAATAGGCCTCACTGGCCTAAAATCAAGGTGTGAGCAGGGCTGAATTCCTTTCTGGAGGCTGTAAGGGAGACTCCGTTTTCTTGTCTTCCAGCTTCTAGATTCTGCCCACATTTCTTGGTTCATGGACCCCCCTACATTCTTAAAGTTAGCAATGGTGGATTGATTCCTTACATTGCATCACTTCAATCTTGCTTCCATCGTCACATCTCCTTCTCTGACTCTCACTCTTCTGCCTCCCTCTTCCACTTTTAAAGACCTCGGTAATTACATTGGGTCTACTTGGATGGATAGTACAGGATTATCTCCCTATCTCAAGGTTAGTTGATTTGCAAACTTAACTCCATCTGCAACCTTAATTCCCCTTGTGCCATATAACCTAATATATTCACAGATTATAGTAGTGACCCGACTTTGGAGGGTCATTACTCTGGCTACCACTTGATTTTTTTTTCTTTCCATTTTGAAATAATTATAGATTCACAGGAACTTGCAAAGACAGAGAGGTCCTATGTACTTTTTACCCAGTTCCCCCAATAGTTATATCTTACATAACTGTAGTATAAGACCAAAACCATGAACTTGATATTAGAACAATGGGTTTGTTTAGTTCTATGTCATTTTATCACATGTGTAGATTTGTGCACCACTACCACAATCAAGATAAAGTACTATTCCATCACCAGAAAAGATCTGTCTTGTGCTATCTCTTTATTGTTTTTTATAGTCATACTCACCCCCCTCACCTCCACTATTCCTAACCCCTGGCAATCACTAATCTTTTTAAAATATAAATCTATAGTTTTGTCACTTCAAAAATGTTAATATAAATGGAGTCATAGAGTATGTGACCTTTTCAGGTTCGCTTTTTTCCCTCAGCATAATGCCCTTGAGATCTATCCAAGTTGTCTTCTGTATAAACAGTACATGCCTTTATAATGTTGAACAGTATTCCATGGTATGCATGTATCACAGTTTGTTTAACCATTTACCTGTTAGGGACATTTTGGTTGTCTCCAGTTTTTGACTATTACAAAGAAAGCTGTGCAGGTTAGTGTACAGTTTTTTGTGTGAACATGTTTTCATTTCTCTGGGGAAAATGCCCAAGGGTGTGATAACTGGGTCATATGGTAAGTATATGTTTAGCTGTTTAAGAAACTGCATGACTGTTTTCCAGAGTTCCTGTACATAACTTATCACAGTCTACTAGTATCAACATTTTACCTGTTTAAATAAACCTTACCTCTCTTTAAGTCCTTTTATCCTCCCTCATTTATAATATTATAGTCCTAGATATTTCCTCTACATATATTTAGAACTATATCAGACAGTGTTATAATTTTTGCTTCAACTGTCAAACATAATTGAGAGAACTCAACAGGAGAAGCAAAGTCAATTGTATTTACTCTTACTTTTACTCTCTGTTGTTCTTCCTTCCTTCGTGAGGTTTCAAGATTCCTTCTTCTATATTTTTCTTTCTGTTTAGAGAACTTCCTTTAGTCATTCTTTTATAAATTTATTTATTTATTTGTTTATTTATTTATTTACGGCTGTGTTGGGTCTTCGTTGCTGCGCACGGGCCCTCCCTAGTTGAAGCGAGCGGGGGCCACTCTTCATTGCGGTGCATGGGCCTCTCACTGCGGTGGCCTCTCTGCTGCGGAGCACGGGCTCTAGATGCACAGGCTTCAGCAGCTGTGGCACGTGGGCTCAGCAGCTGTGGCTTGCAGGCTCCAGAGCGCAGGCTCAGCAGTTGTGGCTCACGGGCCTAGCCACTCCGTGGCATGTGGGATCCTCCCAGACGAGGTCTCGAACCCATGTCCCCTGCATTGGCAGGCGGGCTCCCAACTGCTGCATAACCAGGAAAGCCCTAGTCGTTCTTTTAGTGCAGGTTTGTTAGCAGTGCATTCTCTTGGTTTTTCTTCATCTGAGAATTTCTTGATTTTTCCCTGCATTCCTGAAGGATATTTTCACTGCATATAGGATTCTGAGTTGACAGTTCTTTTCTTTCAACTCTTGAAAAAGGTTGTGCCACTCCCTTCTGGTCTCCATGGGTTCTGAAATCTGCTGTCATTTGAATTGTTTTTTCCCCTGTTAGTAAGACATAATTTCTCACTGCTTTCAAGTTCTTTTAAAAAAAGTGTCTGTAGTTTTCAAAAGTTTGACTCTGATGTGCCTTGGCATAGATTTCTTTGGTTCATCCAGTTTGGAATACTCTTAGCTTTCTGAATCTGTAGGTTTATGTCTTTTGCTAAGTTTGGGAAGTTTTCAGCCATTATTTCTTTGAATACTTTTTCTGTCCTGCCTTCTTTATCCTATTGTTCCAGGTCTCTTATAATGACAGGAAAGCTAGATATTTCTTTATAGTCCCACAGAGACCCTGAGACCCTGTTCGTTTTTTTTTTTCAATCTAATTTTCTTTGTTGTTCAGATTGGATAATTTCTATCATTTTATCTTCAAGTTAGCTGATTCTTCCCTCAGTCCTCTTCATTCTATTGTAGAGCACATATATTGAGATTTCTAAAAGAATTTTAGTTATTGTATTTTTCATTTCTAAAATTTCCATTTGGTCCTTCCATGTATCTTGTATTTCTTTGCTGAGACTTTCTATTTTTCATTTGTTTTAAGAGTGTTTGTAATTGATTATTGAAGCATTTTTATCATGGCTGCTTTAAAATCTTTGCCAGATAATTCTAACATCTCTGTCATCTTGGCTTTGACAGCTGTTTGCTTGCCTTTTTCATTTAGCTTCAAATATTTCTGGCTCTTGGTATGATGAGTGATTTTTAACAGAAACCTGGACATTTTTGTAGTACATTATGAGACTCTGGATCTTATTTAAACCTTCTGTTTTAGCTAGCTTTTCTGATACTGCTTCAGCAGGGGAAGGGAGTGTGCTGCCTTTGTTACTGCCAGGTGGAAGTGGAAGTTCAGGTTCCCCACTCAGCCTCTGTTGACACTTGGAGGGCAGGGCTTCTCATTACTTCTGGGTGGGGGTTGGAATTCAGTCACATTTCAAGTGCTTAATACCCATATGTTGTTAGTGGCTACCATATTGGACAACACATACATAGAACACTGTCATAGGAAGACAAGGGGTGGGGAAGGGAGCTTGGTCCTATAAGAATTGAGGTTTGGGGTTAGATACTGTGGCACAGGTAGAATACGACAAAGACCTAGTTATTGGATTTGAGGTCTATGGCTGGGGTTTGTTTCCAAAGCCTGAGGTGCTATGAATACTACAGAGATATGGGTACAGGGAACTTAACTGGACATTATCGACCCAGTAGAGTTGATAGAAACTATAGCATAGTATTAACCAAGTTTCTTCCTCTCAATCTTTGTAAGAGAGGTGGGGTGACATGTTGCAGATTCCTATACCATTCCATTTGGTTAAAGGGAAATTCTCCCCTATTGGGGAGAAGTTTGTTTATTCATAGCAACAAACTCCACCTCCATGACTGAAGTAACCATTGATTGAGGAAATATTAACAGAAAAGAGTAGGTTATGAAAAGGGTATTCATTTGATTTGTAGAATCTAGGGTTTATTTGGCATGTTGGTGGCCCCTGTGTTCTGATACTTGAGGCTTCCAGCATGCTCAGCCAGTTGGGAGCATTTGTGAAAGAGCTCTGTCCTTCACAGAGCTCCGTGTTGACTTGGCACTTTTTTTGTCCAAGGCCTAGAGAGTCAGTAGACCCTGTTACACAGCTTCTTTGTGCACTGGTATAACTGTTGCCTTCTCAAATCTCTCTTTGCTTAGACTTGTAGCAGTGTCCTTAATGTAGAGTCAGTGTTCACAATTTCCCCTAGGGGTAGTTCAGTAACATTTTCCCTTATTGGATCTCTATATTTGGAAATACATCTTTTGAGTGTTTGCTTTTATGGACTGCCTATGTACTTTATCTCTCAGCAAGGGAAGGGGTGTACCCATTGTCTATTGAATATATGTTATATGTATGGTATATAAGTCACATTGCCTTTTCCCATAGCAAATCCTACATGTCAAGGTGCTGTGGCCTTGACATGTTAAGATGTTTCATAAATGACACAGTCAAACCACTTGGCTAAATAAGTGAAAGAAAGGGAATTGTGCAGTGCTACAATGAGTTTTTCAGATTTATGTGGTTTGACTCAAAGCTAAACAAAAATGCATACTCATCTGAGGGAGAAACAGTTTGGAAGTTAGGCTGTAAAGAGAGAGATAGGCATACTTTATAACCCAAGGTCAAGGTATAGGTTGTAAATCCAGGACCATGGCTCACCTAGATCCTTCCATATGTGTATTTGTGGGGAAGAGGTGAGTATTCCTGGTTTGTTACTCAGAGATATGGAGATAATATAGTGGGAGCAACCAAAATCCTGATTTGTTACTTTGTCTCTCAAGAAAGCTGCAAATACACCATTTAATTTTGAAGACAATGATCACTAGTTAAGCAGAGGGGCCAAAGGACCAGGATACTGTTATACAGATCTGGAAAGAGAACCTGGAATCAGCCTTCCTTGTCATTGATCTCACCCTTTTCCTATAAGCCACTGTTTTTGCCCTATTTCAACAATGCTTTGGTAGCTACATGTACATATATTTAGCACCTGAATAAATGGAAAGACCCATTTGTTTAGATAAACTGGTAATGTCATGATATTTCTGACCCCAATGACTCATGATTCATCAAGGACAATTCACTTCTAGCCAACCACTGAGAGATGCTGGAAAGCAGGTAGGTGGACTAATCTCTCCTTTTTGATTCTCACCTCTACCATTCTACCCTCAGGTATGACTTTGATATCTTCCAGCACTGAGCACCATTGGTTAATGGAGGCCTAAAATGGATGCAGCTAATGCCCAGAATGGGGTTCCTTTATTTTCTGAAAATTCAGTTTATTAGCAGAGGCCTTTTGTTTGTTGGAAGATGTTTAATCACAGTTTTGATTTCATTACTTGTGATCAGTCTGGCCATATTTTCTATTTCTTCCTGGTTCAGTCTTAGAAGGTTGTACCTTTCTAAGAATTTGTCCATTTCTTTCAGGTTGTCCATTTTATTGGCATATCGTTGCTTGTAATAGTCTCTTAGGATGCTTTGTATTTCTGTGGTGTCAGTTGTACTTTTTCTTTTTCATTTCTAATTTTATTGATTTGAGTCCTCTCCCTTTTTTTCTTGATGAGTCTGGCTAAAGGTTTATCAATTTTATCTTCTCAAAGAATCAGCTTTCAGTTTTATAGATCTTTACTATTTTTTTTTCATTTCTATTTCATTGATTTCTGCTCTGATCTTTATGATTTCTTTCCTTCTACTAATTTTGGGTTTTGTTTGTTCTTTCTCTAGTTGCTTCAGGTGTAAGTTTAGGTTGTTTATTTGAGATGTTTCTTGTTTCTTGAGGTAGGATTGTATTGCTATAAACTTCCCTCTTAGAACTGCTTTTGCTGCATCCCATAGGTTTTAGGTCATCATGTTTTCATTGTTATTTGTTTCTAGGTATTTTTTAATTTCCTCTTTGATTTCTTCAGTGATCTCTTGGTTATTTAGTAGCATATTGTTTAGCCTCCATGTGTTTGTGTTTTTTACAGTTTTTTTCCTGTAATTGATTTCGAATCTCATAGCACTGTGGTCAGAAAAGATGCTTGATATGATTTCAATTTTCTTAAATTTACCGCAGCTTGATTTGTGACCCAAGATGTGATCTATCCTGGAGAATGTTCCATGTGCACTTGAGAAGAAAGTGTATTCTGCTGCTTTCAGATCGAATGTCCTATAAATATCAATTAAGTCTATCTGGTCTAATATGTCATTTAAGGCTTGTGTCTACAAATTCAATGCAATCCCTATCAAATTACCAATGGCATTTTTCACAGAACTAGAACAAAAAATTTTACAATTTGCATGGAAACAAAAAAGACCTTGAATAGCAAAAGCAATCTTGAGAAAAAGAAAACAGAGCTGGAGGAAACAGGCTCACTGACTTCAGACTATACTACAGGGCTACAGTAATCAAGACAGTATGGTACTGGCACAAAAACAGAAATATAGGTCAATGGAACACGATAGAAAGCCCAGAGATAAACCCATGCACATATGGTCACCTAATCTATGACAGAGGAGACCAGAATATACAGTGGAGCAAAGACAGCCTCTTCAACAAGTGGTGCTGGGCAAACTGGACAGCTACATGTAAAAAAATGAAATTAGAACACTCCCTAACACCATACACAAAAATAAACTCAAAATGGATTATTTAAATCCATTATCTAAAATCCAAAATATAAATATAAGGCCAGACACTATAAAACTCTTAGAGGAAAACATAGGTAGAATACTCTTTGACATAAATCGCAACAAGATCTTTTTTAACCCACCTCCTAGAGTAATGAGAATAAAAACAAAAATAAACAAATGGGACCTAATGAAACTTAAAATCTTTTGCACAGCAAAGGAAACCATAAACAAGACGAAAAGACAACCCTCAGAATGGGAGAAAATATTTGCAAACGAAGCAGCTGACAAAGGACTAATCTCCAAAATATACAAGCAGCTCATGCAGCTCAATGTCAAAAAAACAAAAAAACCAATCCAAAAATGGTCAGAAGACCTAAATAGACATTTCTCCAAGCCAACAAACACATGAAAAAATGCTCAACATCACTAATTATTAGAGAAATGAAAATCACCACTACAGTGAGATTATCACCTGACACTGGTCAGAATGGCCATCAACACAAAATCTGCAAACAGTAAATGCTGGGGAGGGTGTGGAGAAAAGGGAACCCTCTTGCACTGTTGGTGGGAATGTAAAATGGTATGGTCACTATGGAGAACAGTATGGAGTTTCCTTAAAAAAACTGAAAATAGAACTACCATGTGACCCAGCAATCCCACTACTGGGCATATACACTGAGAAAACCATAATTCAAAAAGACACATGCACCCCAGAGTTCATAGCAGCACTATTTACAATAGCCAGGACATGGAAACAACGTAAATGTCCATCAACAGAGGAATGGATAAAGAAGATGTGGTACATATATACAATGGAATACTACTCAGCCATAAAAAGGAATGAAATTGGGTCATTTGTGGAGACATGGATGGACCTAGAGACTGTCATACAGAGTGAAGTAAGTCAGAAAGAGAAAAACAAATATCGTATATTAATGCATATATGTGGAATCTGAAAAAATTGGTTTAGATGATCTTATTTACAAAGCAGAAATAGAGACACAGACTTAGAGAAGAAATGTATGGATACCAAGGGGGAAAGCGGAGGGTGTGATGAATTGGGAGATTGGGATTTACATATATACACTACTATGTATAAAATAGATAACTAATGAGAACGTACTGTTTAGCACAGGGAATTCTACTTAGTACTCTGTGGTGACCTAAATGGGAAGGAAATCCAAAAAAGAGGGGATATATGTATATATATAGCTGATTCACTTTGCTGCACAGTAGAAATTAACACAACATTGTAAAGCAACTATACTCCTATAATAATCTAAAAAAAAAGAAGAATCCAGAGGCCTGCCTCAGACAGCTGGGGCACATATTAGGCAAGAACACCCTCAAATTACTCTTTTAAATGAAAAGCCATTTGGGCATAATATGCACTGAAAGGAAACGTGTGATCCTAGGTATGCTCTTTATTTTGCCCTCTGTCCTTTTGGTCTTCCTCAGCCTTTCTCTGGTCTGCATTGCTCTGACTCCACTCCCAAGATTCCTCTAGAAGGCCCTTAGTAATGAGCTTCTCCCTTCTCCATGTGTTTTACTTATGGCACTGAAATCCTGGGTGTCACACAAAGTAAGGCAGCATTGGCTACAGTGAGCTCAGAGGAGGATGCTGGGGCTACCAGCTGTTTCTAGACCCTCAGATAGAAGGAGTGCTTAGGCAGCTGGGATAGCCTGAGGTGGGAGAGGCAGCAGTGGATGATAGGGCAGAGAGCTGCTGTCTGAGCTTGTTGCTGAGATGGCCAGCTGAGAGAGACAGCTGTGTGTTCAGTGGTCCTGAGGAAGTAAAAACTAAGATTGGTATGTCTTCTTTAGGAGACAGTTATGTTAAGGGACCATAGGCACTAAAGCTGCCAAAAATAACACCTTATATTAATTCTATACACCCTCTCTTCTAGAGGATTGAAAGGGCTCCTATGTTTTATTTCATCTGACCTCACAAACAACCTCATGGACTTAGGAAAGGTAAATATTGAAGACCACATAGGACAAATTGCTTCTCCTCCCTGGGCCTCAGAGTTTTCAAACTGGAAATGAGGGCTTGGTCTAGAGCTAATCTCTAAGGTCTTTTCCCGCAGCGACAGTTTCCACAATGGTAACTTTTTCCAGATGGGGAAGTTGAGTCTCAGATACTTTAAAGTGAATTTCCCAAAGCCACACTGTAAATCAGGGACAGAGTGATAACTACAGGCCAAGCCCTGATTCCTTCCCTTAGATTGCCCTATCAGTGGTCTCTTTGAATAGTGAGGTAAGGGGGACTTTCACTTCCGAACACATGAAGCCTGTGCTCATCCATTCCATTTAACACTCTCCCTCACCTTCACAGCCCACCCCCTCTCACTTATCAGCAGAGCCTTTAACCTTCCAGTTGATGTTGCCCGGGATCCATATCTCCTTTGACTATAGCTGCTTTCCTGGCATATTGTGTGGCTGGATGCAAGTTCATTGCTACCCTTAGAGAGCTAAGTGTGGAGCCAGCACTTTAGTTACATCAGCCAAGGGAGGCTATGGCTCCTGGGTGTGGCAGAGGGTCAGGGTAGGAAGAGCCATTCAAAAATATATTGTGAGGTGCCCACAAAAAGCAAGGAGGGCTGCCGGAAAAGGGCTGACAGAAGGGGCCATGGGGGAAATCAAGAGACAGTGAGTTGATAAAAGCAAATGGATTCAATTATCAATCAGAATGCAGCAAAGAGCCGAGATGACTGAGATTTCTTCAGAGTTGGAGGATAAAGTGGCATTTCTGACTGTGACGGGGATTTAGCTTGGGGAAGGGCAGTAGGGGAAAAATGAAAAGCTTTTATCTTCAGCAGGTTCAGCTTTTGTAGTAAGACATTTAGTTTAAGAAATGTTGTGTGCTGAGTACTGTGAGGGAATAAATTCAGAGAGCCATATTCCCCATATGATTCCTGGAAACCAGTAGGAGTTTGGCTCAAGAAGGGATGGCAGAAGGTGATTTGTGGTGTTGTAACAGCCGCCTTGGAAGCCAAGATGGAAAATTTGTCCCTGAAAGGCTAGGTAGTTGGAGGAGACTCACTGGAAGTTTCTGTCCGGAGAAAATCAATGAAACAGAGTAGGGTTTTAAATACATATGGTGGGGGATGGGGGATAGAACACCCAAAAGCACCCATCTTGCAGTGGGTCCATTCATTAAATCTTTGGCTTATAGAGTTTGTTAGTTTTGGGCCAAAAGTTCCTGAGGCTCCCAGGGCCTCTCTGTATCTCATCCCGGTGACCCCCTCTTTCATTTTTCTTTGTCCTGTTACTTTTTTCTCTTTTCCATTTTCCTAGTTTTGAGATTAAATTCACTTACCATTTATCAAAATAATCCATGAACATTTCACAGATTGTGAAAAATATGGAAAAGAAATAATCAACCTTTTGCTTTTAAAAATGACTTACATTTTATTTTGAGTGATTAGAAAAATACTGAAGAACATTTAGAATCAGTAATATAACAAACACACCTGGATCTTTACTCAGAATTGACAAACTTAACATTTTTTTTATTGTGGTAAGAACATTTAACATATCTACCACTTAACAAATTTTTAAGTTTACAGTACAGTATTGTTAACTATAGGCACTATGTTGTACAGCAGATCTCTAGAGGTTATTCATGTTGCATAACAACTGTTACCATTTTTAACATAAAGTTTGCTTTAGATTTTTTCCCAGTGGGAGAAATAATACACTAGAGACAAGTTAAATTCTGTCCCCTATTCCTCTCCAGTCATTCACAGAGGCAAAGATGAATTTGGTATGTATTCTTCCATATAATTTATATATCCATAAGCAATATATAGAATTGTCCTGTGTGTTTTTCTTAATTTACATAAATAATATCCTAATGTATGTGTCATTCTGTAGCTAGTTTTCTTTTCCTTCATTCAACATCTTGTTTAGGGATGTATTCCATTTTCCTTTTTACATTTCCTTTTCCCACTCTAACTGTACTGTAGAGCAGTGGTCCCCAACCTTTTTGGCACCAGGGACCAGTTTCGAGGAAGACAGTTTTTCCACAGATGGGAGGAGGGGGGATGGTTCAGGTGGTAACGCAAGGAGCGATAGGGAGTGGCAGATGAAGCTTCGCTCCCTCACCGGCTGCTCACGTTCTGCTGTGCAGTCGGTTTCCTAACAGACCACGGCCTGGTACCGGTACGGGTCTGCGGCCCAAGGGTTGGGGACCCCTGCTGTAGAGCCAATTACATGTACCTTACTTTTTCATGATAATTTTCATGATAAAATAATATCTAATCACATTATAAGAAAATTGGAGAATCCAACCAATTGATAGCTCTTAGGACCAGAGAGCAATTTGCAAAGGCTTTAGGCAGCTCAGCCAGCCCAGTGATTTTGGCTATAAAACATTGAAGAGCAAAATTGGAAGGGTCTCTAGGGACACCACCTTGTCAGTCTCCTACCCCATTTTATGAAGGAGTAACAGAGGCCCAGAGAAGGAAAATTAGTTACAAGGGCACGCGTCCATTTAATATTGTACTTGAGACCCCTGGCTCCCTATCCTGTACATGAAAACTTTCCATGGCAAAAAAAGAGAGAAAAAAGAAACCTAAAACTGAAATTGTTTGTTATAAAGACAATCCATTTTAATAAAGTGTGGTAAATACAGAAGAGTATTAAAATGAAATCAAGGACTGCCCAATTTAATATTTTTATTTTCTAAACTTTTTTTCCTGTATGTTTTTAATGTTTCTATGGTTGCACCTTCCCTTGCTTTTTTCCCCACTTAACATTGTAATGTCATAATGTACAGTTTTCAAAAGACAGATTTGTACATTGAAATCTTGCCAATGAACAATTTTTAAGGCACACTTTTGCTATGTAGCCATTAAAATAGCATAGGCAGGGACTTATGTAGAGAAAGAAACAAGGACCACGCTATATCCCCCAGCAAGTTTGTTCCTGTCCTTTGACCAGATCTTGTTCTTCTAAACAACAACAACAACAAAACCTCGACTGACATTTTCAGGGTTCCTGCTCCTGAATTATTCATACATAACAGTTAGATTATGGTCTGAAATGGCTTGGGGTATGACCAAGTGATACCCTGACACACCCCTCCACCTCCAAACCAAGGATAAGAGGTGCCTCTGAGGCCCATGGGGAGCCAATTCTGGGGCTTCCAAGCTCAGAGAAGCCACCCCAAGGAAGACACAATGGTTTGTTTTCTTGTTCTGTGGGGTGAGATCAGGTTCTCAATTTTTCAAAGCTGGAGCACAAACAGGATAACAGTGTTTAAAACTTCCTCAGTATTTATGTGAGAGGGGCATCCATCCCAGACAAAGCCACACCACTTCTACACACACACATACATAGTTAGAACTGTTGAGTACAATTTTGGTTACGCTCATTGTCATATATGCAAAACTACATTCAACTATCTAAACCTGCTGGGAGAGAGGTGATGGGTTATCATTCTAGACAGTTCAATGTGTTTGAAACAATGAAGCACCAAGAGATTAAGCTCGTCACTCAAGGTTACATAGCAAGAAAAGCAGGATGCTGAGATTAAAAAATAAAATAAAGTGAAATGAAAGCATCGTTATTCCTGGTCTTGGGTCTTGGAAAGCCAGACCTTAGCCCACTGAAGCTCACCACGCTTCTGCTTTAATCAGTTTAATTCATTGCTAACTTGCCCTTGATGCCTTTGATTCTCTTTAGATGGGCCAAATGTCAAATCACAGTAGTTGTTCAGAAGCACCTGACAGTTTCAATTTTTCAGTTCCAGGCTCTGTTCTTTCACGCAGGGCTGGAAAGCCAGGACTCACTATAGTGGCTAACTGCATTTCTGCCTCAAGCTCTCTCAGGGCTGGTATATGTGTGTGTGCGTGTGTGTGTGTGTGTGTGTGTGTTGACGAGTGAGTGTATGCCTGCAAATTAGTGAGGACTGCAAGATTGGAAATGTTCAAGATTTTAAATTGAAATAATTAAACAAATTCCTCTAAAAAGAACACTCTCCCCAGCCAAAAGATTTTATTTTTAAAGATACTTATTTCTGCAGTTGATTGAGGTTTAGAAATAGGCAGGATGAGACTCAGCAAACGTGTGTTTTGCTGGGACATAGGGTGCTCTTGTTTCCAGGTCATAGAAGACAGCGTTGGAACAAGTCCCAGCTGTGTTTACCCCCAGATTCAAGTTTCAATTCAAGGGAGCTTCTTTCCACACCCCTTTCCCCTCCCCCAGTAAAAGCTGCAGAGCTAAAGCTGCCTTTATAACAGGGAGTGGCTTTAGGCACTGAGGAGCATTTCCCCTTCAAACTGGGTAGACAACTTCTCTGTGGGAGTCTGAACCTGCCACACCTATCAAAGGCTTTGGGAAATGTGAAGTGGCACTTGCTGCATCTACAGTGCAATGAACTTGCCTGTATGCTGACCAGGTTGGCTGTGGGAAATCTTGCTTTTTTTTGTCTATCCAAAGGCCTCCACTTAACCAATCAGGTCTCAATGCATGGGTGTAGCAGGTATGGGGGGGAGCTGCAGAAATTTCACAGCTGTCCTCAGACCCTAGGAGGGTGGCAGACCAAGAAGTCCATTATTCATCTGTTTCCAGTGTCTCAGGTAAGTGAAGATTGCAGTCCTTACTGGGAAAGACAAGAGAGACAAGTAGATGTGGGAGCCTGGAAGAGTTGTAAGGGACCTCAGCCACAGATAAGCGAGATTAGTGCTTCCCAATATTTTCATGCCCTCCCAAACCCTTCCTTTACCTTTTTTCATAAGGCCTAATGCTTCAAAGAGGTTTTTTTTCTCCTGAAAAAGCTACATTTATTAAATAATAGCTTCTCTGTGTTCATACACAACACACACGTGTGTGTCAGAATTTCTAATCAGCATGGACAACCAATATTATTGTGCTTGGTTGCTGTAATTCCAGGCAAAAGCATAGAAACTTGGCATTTAGATAACTAGGGCAGCTGTATGGATAGTTAAGTGCTCTGTTTTCTTTAAAGTTCTGAAATATTGAAAATGACTTGAGGATCCCAGTGATTACCTTTGTGATGTTAAGATGACCAGGAACCTCAGGTTGGGAACCACTGATTTAATTACCCCACCCCCACCTGCCATTTTTGAGTTAGCAAGTAAGTCTTTGGCCAAATAGAAAGTTAATCGTTGAGCTGGAATTAAAACTGACCCAATTGGGGGCCAGTTTGTATCCTTATACTTGGCTTCCCTTATGACTCTTCTGGCCTGTAACTTTGACTCATCTGTGATCATAAAATCTGTATTAGGATTCTCCAGAGAGACAGAATCAATAGTCTGTCTGGCCTAAGGACCAGGAGAGCCAATTGTGTAAGTTGCAGTCCTAGGGCTGGAGAAGACTAATGTCCCAACTCAACAGTCAGGCAGAGAGAGACCTTAATATACATTAAAGGCAATAGGGTGGTTTGGAACTGCCTTGGTATTTGAGACAGGCCCTCAACTTCTGGGAGGGGTATTAAAGGAGCTCTCTCAGTGCATTTATCTGAAGCTCAAAGTCATTCATAGATATGATATACTTAAAGAATACCTACTAAGTATAGGATACTATAGCTGGGACAAGGGAGGTGGTTGGAGTAATAATGGAGTCATAGGTGAGTAAAATACCCCCTGTTTCAGGGAAACTGTTTTATTAGGGAAGAGAGATGTGCACAGGACTATTTCTAAGGCTAGGCGTAAGATAGTCATGCCTCTGGGGGTTGTAAATTGCATTTGTAATACTTTCTTCAGCAGGATTCCCTGGGCCTGAAAGGTGTATAGTGGAACCAGGTAAACCAACAACTGCACTATTCCTAACTGTCTGCTAACAGAAGACAAATGTTGTTAAGTTGTGCCTCACTGGTGCTTTGTGAAGCAAATCACAACAAAATTTAGAAGCACTACCACCCTGGCCATCTGTATGCTTACTCATTAAGCCTCACATTGACATCTTGGCCCCAAGTGTTTTTTGCCTCTTAGAAATAACTAGGAAGTCATCTAAATATTGAATAATTTTTATCTGGTACATTAATCATTTTTTCTAGATTACCTTGCCTAGATATATCCATGGACAAGCGACTACCTCCAAAGGCAGTCCATGCCAGATGCTCATTCTTTTTATTTTATTTTATTATTTTTAATTGTGGCAAAATACACATAAAAATTTTGCCATCTTTAACCATTCTTAAGTATACAGTTCTATGGAGTTAAGTACATTCACGTTGTTATGCAACCATCACCACCATCCATCTCTAGACCTCTTTTCATCTTGCAAAACTGAAACTCTGTACTCATTAAACAGTAACTCCCCATTTCCACCTTCTCCCCAGACCATGGCAACCACTATTCTACTTTTGTCTCTATGAATTAGACTATTTAACGTTCCTCATATAAGTGGAATCATACAGTATTCACTTGTCCTTTTGTAACTGGCTTATTTCATTTAGCATGAAGTCCTCACGGTTCATCCATGTTGTAGCATGTGTCAGAATTTACTTCCTTTTAAAGGTTGAATAATATTCCATTGTATGTTTATATCACATTTTGTTTATCCATTCATCTGTCAGTGGACATTTGACTTGCTTTCACCTTTTGGCTATTTTGAATAATGCTGCTATGAACAAATATTGCTTTGAGACCCTGCTTTCAATTCTCTTGGGTATATACCCAGAAATGGAATTGCTAGATCATATGGTAATTCTATTTTTAATTTTTTGAGGAACTGCAATACTATTTTCCATAGCAGCTGCATCATTTTACATTCCCACAAACAGTACGTAAGAGTTCCAAATTATCTACATCCTTGACAACATTTGTTATTTTCTATTTTTTAACAATAGCCATCCTAATGTTTGTGAGGTGGTTTTAATTGCATTTTTCTAATGATTAGTAATGTTGAGCATCTTTTCATGTGCTTATTGGCTAAATTGTAGGAGTTTTTTATATATTCTATATATTAATCCTTTTTTAGATACATGATTTGCAAATATTTTCTCCCAGTCCATGAATTTTCTTTTCATTTTGTTGGTAGTTTCTTTTGATCCACAAAAGTTTTTAATTTTGATATAGTTCAATTTATCTATTTTTTCTTTTCTTGCCTGCTTTTGGTATCATATCCAAGAAATCATTGCGAAATCCAACATTATGAAGCTTTCCCCCTATGTTTTCTTCTAAGTGTTTTATAGTTTTAGCTCTTACATGTAGGTCTATGATCCATTTTGAATTAATTTTTGTATATGGTGTAAGGTGAGGGTGCAACTTCATTCTTTTGCATGTGGATATCCAGTTTTCCCAACACTGTTTGTTGAAAAGACTGCCCTTTCCCCATTGAATGGTCTTGGCACCCTTCTTGAAAATCTTTTGGCCATATAGTGAAAGTTTATTTCTGGGCTCTCTATTCTATTCCTTTGGTCTATATGTCTGTCCTTATCCCAGTACCAATTTTTAAAAAAATTACTGTAGCTTTGTAGTAAGTTTTGAAATCAGTAAGTGTGATGCCACCAACTTTGTTATTCTTTTCAAGATTGTTTTGGCTATTTGAGATTCCATATGAATTCTAGGATGGATTTTTCTGTTTCTGCAAAAAATGTCATTGGGTTTTTTTAATATAGATTGAATTGAATCTATAGATTGTTTTGGGTGGTTTTGACATCTTAACAATATTAAGTCTTATAATCCATGAACATGAATATCTTTCTGTTTATTAGTGTCTTCTTTAGTTTCCTTCAGCAACATTTTGTACTTTTCAGTGTACAAGTCTTTCACCTCCTTGTTAAGTTTATTTCTAAATATTTTATTCTTTTTGATGCTAGTGTAAATGGGATAATTTTCTTAATTTCCTTTTTGGCTTGTTCATTGTTAGTGTATAGAAACACAACTGAGTTTTGCATGTTGGTTTTGTATCTTGAAACTTTGCTGAATTCATTTATTAGTTCTAGCAGTTTTTTGTGGAACCTTTAGGGTTTTCTATATATATGATCATGTCATCTGCGTACAAAGATAAATTTATTTCTTCCTTTCCAATTTGGATGCCTTTTATTTCTTTTCAGAAAGCCTTTTCTTAAGTTGAGATGAAATATGTTTTCTGGTAGCTTTCCCTGTTTTTTTTTTTTTTAATAAACTTCATTTCAGAACAGGTTTAGATCTACAAAATTATTGTGATGATAGTAGAGAGAATTCCTATATACCCCACACCCAGTTTCCCCTATTATTAATATCTTCCATTACAATGGCACATTGGTCACAATTAACAAACCAATGTTAATACATTATTATTAACTAAAGTCTATATTCGTATTTCCTTAGTATCCCCATAATGTCCTTTTTCTGTTCCAGTATCCCATCCAGGATACCACATTACATTTAGTCATCATGTCTCCTTTGCTCCTCTTGACTGTGACAATTTCTCAGACTTTCCCTTGACAGTTTTGAGGATTAGTGGTCAGGTATTCTGTAGAATGTCCCTCAGTTGGGATTTGTCTGATGTTTTTGTAATGATTAGATTGGGATAACGTGTTTTAAGGAGGAAGACCACAGAGATAAAGTATTCTCATCACATCATATCATGGGTACATACTATCAACATACTATCAACATGATTTATCACTACTGATGCTGACCATGATCACCTGGCTGAGGAAGTACTTGTCAGGCTTCTCCAGAGTAAAGTTACTTTTTCCTCATTTCCATAATGTACTCTTTAGAAGGAATTACTTTGGGCAGTCTGCACTTTAAGACTGGGGCATTATGCATCACTTCCTTGAGGATGGACTACCTACATAAGTTATTTGGAATTTTTGTGCACTGGAGATGTGTCTATTCTCTCTCATTTATTTATTTATTCAGTCATTTATATCAGTATTGGCTCATGGATATTTATTTTAAACTTAGGGTTATAGTCCAATATTACTTTATTTATTTTGTTTCTAAAATTGTTCCAGCTTTGGCCATTGGGTGCTTTTTCAGTTGACTCCTGTGTCCCTTTGACAATACCTCCATCACTGTAGGTTAATTTTTTTCCTTTTGAGCCTGGTTGATTTTTGTTCTGCCTTCTGCCATGAAAAAAACTTAATCTCTCTTGTGATAGGCCTTCAGATTTCTGAAAACAGCCATCATTACCTCCTCTAGTCTGCTCCAGACTAAACATTTCCCACCTGTTCCTTCAGACATTCCTCATGTGGCAGATTTATTGACTCCTTTCTCTCCTAGTTTCTTTCTTCTGGAAACATTCCATTTTGTCAGTTACTTGAACTACCTTCTCCCACTCTTCTTACCCTGCACAACTTTGCATTATAAAATTAGAGAGAGGGCAGTCCCTGGAGGTCCACTGGTTAGGGCTTGGCGCTTTCACTGCCATGGCCCTGGGTTTAATCCCTGGTCAGGGAACTAAAATCCCACAAGCCGCGCAGAGTGGCCAAAAAAAAAAAAAAAACAACAGATTTGTATAATAAAAAAAATTTGAGAGAAATCAAAAGTAGTTCCACTTCTGGAATCTATTTGTGATAGTACCTAGTACACAGACTTTATCACTGAATGAATACATGACCCTGTATCAGAATGAAGACCCTAGGGGGAAATATAATGCTTCTGCTTTGTGCAGAGCTTAATGTTTTTCAAAGCCATTTAGAAACTTGTTTCTTTGACCCTTCTAATCCCTTTGTGAAGCAGGTAGGGCATGTAGCGATATGCCCAGAAAAAGTCTCAGAGAGGGTGCCTTGTCCAAAGTTGCCGTATGAGTTAGACCCCGTTCTCTTGACTCTTACTCCAGTAACCTTTACATTTTGTTTAAACTTTGACTGTGTGGGCTAACATTTGTTTGTCAGACCTTCATCCTTAATCAGAATTGTCTACACATTTGCATATGGGCTGAACTTAACCTCCTGATATAAAATGAAATATGAAAGCTAAGTCTGAAATGCAAACGTTTATGAAAAGTTTTAAAAATAAAAATTGTTTTTGTATGCTAGTAGATATCAATTGGGTGGTCAAGCCAGAACCTAGAAAGCATATGGTTAGCTTTGGGAATAGAAGTGTGAACAGAACAAAAATGAGTGTTTTCTAATTGTCCTTGCTTGCTGAGGATATTAGGCAGCTAGCTTTGTCTCTTTTTCAGCACCTATCAAATTCTAATGGAAAGGTGCTGAGGTGCAGCTAATCCTGAACAGTGTATAATCCCCAAATAATTTATACAGCAATATTTTGTCACACATGCACACCCTAGTGCCCAGTCCCTGTTCTTCTATTTCTGAGGTTTCAGAGACTGCACTGGGAGACTTGGCTAGAGGCACCAATTTTTATTCCTGGGATGTCTCTGTTCATTCACAATCAAGGCAAGAAGATAGTAAGTCTTGTCATGTGGGCTAGAACTGAGATGTGGTGAAAAAGGAAAGCTAGAAAACTTTTCTCTCTTTCTACCTGACCACTCCCTCAATCTTAAAACCAGTTTGTACAAACCAGAAGTTGTGTTGTATACAGAATATTTCAGATCACAACTCTCCAGAATGAATGGTTGCTATACCCAAAAAGCCTGCTGCCTTCAAGGAGTCATCAGTTGAAAAGAGCGCGCTAGCTGTCTGCGGTGCCACCTACTGGCCAGAGTGGGCTGAAGGAAGTAATGTAATATTTGGAAGGAAGTGGTCTGAGGTTTGGCTGGCAAATGGGAAAGGCTGAGTTTCAGGGCTGAGGGAGGGGGAGTACCCAGAGAAGGAGGAGGGCAGCAAAGGGATTGAGAGCTAGATTTTTCAACTCTGGTGATAAAGGACGGAGGCAGGGAGTACGTGGGTATAGACACAAATCCCTACTCCAAGAGTAGAGCTTGGTGAGGATGATCTCTTAGCTTTAATATTTTATGGATCTCTGAGATGGAGGGATGATAGAGGAACCTGGGAAGCATGACTAAGTAGTTGTTCTGCTATAGGAAAACGGGAGATGGGGCTGGCTCTTAATTATTTGAAGCTATGAACTTTACTTCTTTGCTACCTGAAAGAGATTCTGAGGTAAATTGAGTGAGGATTATGAATTCTGCTGATATGATTCTTTTTACTTAAGGAAAAACTAAGTCCTTTGGAAACTTGAACTTTTAAATTCTCCTTTACCCCCCAAAGTATTAGTCAATGTAAATGCAATCAATATGCTCCTTCCCTGCATAGGGGTATCTAAGTTAATGGCAGAGCCAGGTAATGACTCCAGGTCCAAATGGCCCTGACTAACCCTGGTGGTTGGGAAGCTTTGAATAAATGTAGGAGATAAGAATTTCTGCAAAGGGTCTGATGAGCCTCAGTTAAGACTGAGGAAAAGCTTCCACACCATCCATAGATGTTATCTGATTGTGTGTACATGGGTGCTGGATATTTTTTAAATCTTCCAACTTACCTGAACCCAGTCTTGCCATCTCTGTCTTGGGTGCCATATCTCCTCATTCTCTCATCTCTTCTCTCTCCCATGTTTGTTGAATGCACAAGATTGAGTATAATAATGTTGCACATAGAATGAAATGCCTTGTTTAGCTGTGACTTTAAGGCCAGGTGTAAGATAATCTATGTAAGTCTTAGCTCCCTCATTAGATGAACTCTTTAAAAAAACGTGCAGGCGAGAAACAAGAAAACTTTTAGATTATTATTCTTCCATTTGTTCTGCAGCCTGAGGACTTAGAGCTAGGTGGCAAAGATAGATAATAAACTTAAAAAAAAGCCAAGTCCCTTTTCTTCCTTGTGCCTTAGCTTCTTGAATGATAAAATGAGACATATTCAGTTTTCTATTGTCTAAAGTCATCTGCTTTGTGGATTATTCAGACTCTTGTTTCTTCATCCTTCAGCTGTTCAGTGTCACTTCTACCAAAACATATATATATATGGGATTTTTTTTTCTGATTTTACCAGAAGAGCAGTGCCAGGCTTAGGCATGTAGGGGAAAACAGAAAAATGTGGGGGCAAAAATCAGTCCACTTTCTAATACTTCCTTCATACTTAAATCAGCATCTTTACTTTAAAAAATAACTGTCTAGTTCTTCCTCCTTGCTCACCCCTACTCCCGTGCATATATATCCTCTCCCTTTCCCTCTCCACCTCTCCCTCCTCAGCAAATCTGGTGGAGAGACTAGTCTGACGCCTCAAAAATCCTCTAATTCTAAAAAAGAAACTAAACTCTGCCTCTGACATTCCATTCCCCCTATGATTTTAATTAGGTATAAATTCTCCTATGCTTGCTTTGAAACATGCCTCAGGATCTTAGGGAGATGGCAGGCAGATGGGGTATTAATGCAGGGTGATGTTTCTCACTTCACGGTGCCCATGCAACATTTATTGTCATTAAAATAGTGTCATTCAAATGAGGTGGCTGATGTTGGAAAATGAATGCAAAGTTGATCATTGTTCTGTGGATTCGAGCTTTGATGAAGAAGCTGAATTAGAGGCAGCACTTCAACTCTGCTTATGCAATATGTATCAATATCTGTATCACTCAATAGTGAAACCCTGGAGACTCTGACAGGAGGACAAAGCTTCTAAGGTATATTAGGGTGGTGGGAATAAAAATACCTGCCTCTCCTATTTTATCAGGCTGTGGGGAGAATGAGGAATATACTATGTGTACTGTAGCCTGAGTGCCTAGAAAGAAAAATGTGGATGTTTTATTAGCCCTGTGTAAGATCTTTGGTTAATTCCCCAGAGCCCTGTAGAATCCTGGAAGCCTTATAACTAATTTCTCTTTCCCCTTCTCAGGTTTTTGTTTTCCCCTGGTGCCCAAGTTAAAAAAAAAATTGATTCCTTTCTATTTTGTGTTTAGCTTTTGTCCCTCTGCATTGAGGCTTTGAATTCAGAAAACCTCTTTGGTATGGCTGTCCACTGATGGTTAGGCTTAAACATTAAACAACCTTACAGAGCTAATTAGGTTTTATGGCCTATGGCCCAGTCAACTAATTTTGCTTCATAGAATTTCTGAGCGAAAAAAATACATATTTAGGACTTGGTAAAACTTCCCTCAAAATAGCTTCTTGTACATGCAAGTATTGCTGACCCTGGGGAAATGTTTTGTGTTAGCCCAGCTTGCAAACATGCAGCTTTCTGTGCCATATTCTTTACGACTTCACTCCAGGTTGAGCTGTGAAAAGGTGAGGGGAACAGGAGCCATTTTGGAGAAGTAGAATAAACTGAATTCAAATGTCTAAAGAACACAACTTGATTAATTCAAAACGGAAGCCATGGACTCCCCAGTCTTATGCTCCACAGCAATAATTTCTCCTTGGCCAGAGGCCTAAAAATCTTTGTCCAAATCTCATACTCTTTCCTGGACAGATTCATCGAGTCAAACCTCCAGTTGCTTGGGGGCTTTTTTCTGCATCATCCCATATTTAAGTTAAGCTTTAAAATGAGAGCTATTAAATAGTAAAACAAACAAACACACAACAATAACAGAACATTATGTCCTGGCCCTCAGAGGTCAATTTAATGCGATTAGCGGCATAAAACTTCACAAAGGCTTTTGCTGGAGGATTACCAGAAACAGCATCATTCAATATGTTACCACGCTTTGCCATTCTTCCACTTTGGCATTATTTATTGATGTAGCAGAAGCACAATACTTGTACCTATTAAACCTTTTAGTTTCCTTTCAGCTTTTCCTTAGTAAAAGTGGAACAGCACCATTATTGTTAAACCCTTCTCAAGGCCAAAAATTCTCCTGAATATTGTTTACATCCCTGGTTACAAAGGCGAGTACTGAGGCGGAGCTGCTCTGCCTGCTTTGATTCATATCAAGGGTAACACTGTGTGTGTGTGTGTGTGTGTGTGTGTGTGTGTGTGTGTGTGTGTGTGTTCACGAAGGAGTGGGTAGTGAATGGAACAAGAGTTTTAAGGAAGGAGGAGGAGGGTGCTGGAAAGAAAAAAAAAACTTTCAATGAATTGAAACTGCATAATGAAAAGATTCTGAAATTTAATTACAAAAATGGCTGTGTTTTTTCTCTCACCTCCTCCTCTCTCTCCTTTCTTCCTCCCCACCCTGCCCAAAAGCACTGAAGTAAAGTGAGACTGTCAGATTGAAGCCACACACCCACTCTAGGTCTGTTTTGAGAAAGGGAGGTTTTTTTTCTCCCCTTATTTACTTTGTGGCTCTGGCAGAATGGATACTGCAAGATGCAGTTACGGTGTGGAGACTTGCCACTGTTTGGCTTGTTCCCCTCCCCTGTGCTGCTCTCCGGTCTGGCAAGCAGGGTCAAAGCTTAAAAGGCTTGCTGTGGCCAAGTTTCTCACCATCTCTTGTGGTTTCACACTTGGTCACTGAGTATTCATTCAGTCACTGTCCCTCTGCCATATGGCGTGAAAGAGTTGGAGATTTAGTTTCCAAGTTTGGAAATCCTCAGGTGTTGCAATGGAGGGTGGGTTTGTCCTTGTGGCTGCAGGTCCTGTTGAGAATTTTTGGAAAAGGAATAAAATGCCTTTCTAACCAAGTAATCAAGAATATGTTTGTGAACATGTATGTAATTCAAATGATGCATTTTGGGGCACAACTACATTGTTTAATATTGGGGTTTCCCTTTTTAATTTTTGTCTAGGACTCTATTTAGAGTGCCTGTACCTGACTCCCTTAATGTTTTTTTCAGGCTAGTTGTCAATTTCCAACTGCTCTAAAATGTAGCTTCTGTATTTTCTTGGTCTCTCCTGGCTTCTGTTCTTCTACAGTTTGTGTTCTCTCCTCAAAATAAAATTGCACCTAATTAATAAGGGTAGGTGGGTATTCAGTTTTAATACTGTCCATGAAACCCTGTCTCCTACACCCACTCTGTTAGGAATATCTTCCTCACATGGAACACATACCTCTCCTGTAGGTAGTTGAGAGAGACATGTAAGTCTAGGATTAAAGACCTAGGATAGGATCAGAGTCATCAGGCATGCAACCAAGATGGGGACAAGGATCTATGGGACAAGAGCTGGAATGTGTACTGTAGTGAGCTGTAGAGCGGAGGAAGAAACTGAGTACAAGTTTGGTGGAAGGAGAGAGAAATTAAGTCAGGAAGCACCTGCAGCAGGCAGACAGTGAGAAGGAAACTAAAGCAGACTCAGGAGAAGTGTGTCTTTGGTTATGGCTGTTCATTGAACACCCCTTGTTGCTCCCTCTGTTCTTATTAAGTTACCCTTCAGCTATCTCTGAGATGTATACAACGTAGATCTTTCAACTCATTCCTTTAATGAATTTTATCACTTTCATGGTCTTTTTTAGCTCTCTCTTTTTCATGGCCTTTGGGAGCCCAGAACTAGATGTGCTACCTTAGGAAGAATTTGATCAGTGCTCTGGGAAGATGGATTTACCATCCTGGCTTGTATTTTTATACATGCAATCACAGGTACACTCAGCAACCACCTTACTGACTTATTTTCTTTATAGTCCATTCTGATCCTGAAATCCTTTGAGTGTTACATTTCTCAATCTGATCTTAACAGGGAGATAGATAGATAGATAGGGTTCTCAGGTCAAGTATGTTTAGGAAATAATGGATTAAACAAAATAAAACAATTTCTTTACTACATGTCTTCCCAGAGTCTTTCTGTTCGTGTATATTGTGACTCTAAGATGCAACTTCTCCCAAACTCATTTGCTGAAAATACCTATTAGCATTTTGAGAAATACTTGTGTTCCAAGGCACACAGTTTGAGAAAGACTATTTTTGAAATTTAGAGGACATGAAGCTTTTAAGTCAAATGATGTTTCCTTTATAATTTTGGTTCCCATGCCCATTTGGTCTTTGCCACTTCTGTACCCTAACAAAAGGAAACATTTTACCATCTGATGTTAGTACTTGGCATCCTTCCATCTCACTGTTGTTTTCATTTTCAAAGCCTAACAAGTTGTTTTCCCATCCCATTCCATTCTTTTCTGCCTTTCCACTTTGGCCCTGGGAATTAAAATATCCCATCCTTCCCCTCAGCTTATTTCTTCCTCTCAGTTTTGCAGACCTGGACATTAACAGAAATAATAAAACACCTTATAATTGTATAGTGCTTTCTATTTTCAAGGTACTTTCACATTCATGATCTCATTTGATCCTCTCCACACCTCAGTAGGTAAGCAGAGCATGGATTATTACCCCATCATGACCATACAGCTAACTAAGGATAGAGACAGTAAGGTTTTTTAGATGAATAAATTCCACTACAGTTAACCTACCATCAGTTCTCTAGTCTAATTCCTTTCTTGCTATTTTTGGGAATGGAAAATATATATATTCACATATATATGAATTTGCTTGGCAAATATGAAAATTTGCTGAGACAGCAAATGTGAAAAATTGTTTGGCAGGAAATGACATGTGGAGGGGCCCAACTGGGTCACTTGGTACTTGAATACTATGTGGGAAACTATGTCAGAAGGAAGCCAAGACAATCCTAGATTAGGCCGTCATAGGGAAGACTCATTACTAGGTGGCAGGGATACTTTCCTTTTGTTGAGAGGGACTTCTGGTTATGAAAATCTCTGACCTCCTCCCTGACTCTGTACTAAAAGGATTGACTAGTTAATCTTGCATCTATTTTTTGTAATGTGGCAATTTGTGCACTGGTTGGAGTCATTCTGGGCAAACCCTTTTGGTCTAAGTCAGTGTCTTCAAGGGGAAAGAGGAAAAATTTTCCCTTTGGGACATTTAGCAATGTCTGAAGACATTTTTGACCACAACTAGGTGGAGGGGTTGCTGCTGGCATCTAATGGGTACAGGGCAGGGATGCTTCTAAACTTTCTACAGTTGATGGGAGAGGCTTGCCATTGCTACCACCCCCCAGCCCACGACAAAGAATTATCTGACCCACGATGGCCAGCTCGAGAAACTCTGATCTAGGTGAAGAGCCTGAGTCCCATAGAAGTTGTTTTGATTTGGTCTCTGCTTTTCCTCCCTTACTTGCTCTGTGTATGTGTGTGTGTGTGCATGTGCACTCATCTGTGTACGTGTGTGTATGTTGGGGGTTATCCATGTAAGTAAATATAGGAAAGCCTTTCAGAGCACCTGAATACTATCACTGTACTGTGAAGAAATGAGTGCGAATCATGGTGAACTTAAGGGGACATTCACTCGAGATTTTGGGTTCCTCTGGGATTGTAGGTACAGTGCGCACACCTGAGGACACAGAATCATCTGCCAACACTTGCCTGGACATGTCTCTTTGTCTGTCTGTCTCACTTTTGACTCTAGCGGTTCCCAGACTTCATATGCCTCAATTCCTACTTGTAGAGCAGGCATCAGGGGCTGCTATCAGTTTTAGGATACGAATCTGGCCGGAAAAGCCTAGAAGCTGTCTGAAGAGGTGCTGCTGGGATTTGAGGATGGATTGGGTTCTTTCTCTTAGGTTGAGATGAGAGGAAAAGTGAGAGATGGCACCTGTGATGGTTGCCTAGGCTTTTCTCCAACAGTCTTATGCATAAAAAGATACTGTGATGAACCCAAGCACTGCAGTTGTGAACATGCAGGATCCAAGGAGAGAGCAGCGCACATGGGAGGAAGGGGTGCAGCCGTTTGGTGTGCAGAAGGGATGCCTGAGCATCTGGGTATGTGTTTGTTGTTTTGTATGTGGGCTTCAATTCAAAGCCCTTTCATTTGCGTGATAAATAATTTCCTATCTGCTCCTAATTTCCATTGACTAATGGTGATTAACCTTTTCAATTTTGACATTACTGATAATAAATGAAGCTCATTCTTTTAGGCTTTACTATAGTGCTGGTTTTTGAGTAGAAACAAAGACTGAGATAAGAATTCCTTCTGTGCAGCCCTGAAAGGATTACAAACTCTTGTAAAGCCTCTACCTACAGTGCACAAAAGCCTCTACCTAGCCTCTACCTACAGGGGTGGGGCTCTGGGAATGACCAAATATTGTAACCAAGGCCAAGTGTTGGTGAAGTCCTGGAAACCTGGCCCTTTTCAGTTTCCCTCCTTCCCTCTTCTCTTAGACCATCCTCATTATGTCAGATGAAATTCATAGGTGGCACAATGCTGAGTTCTGAGTTCTGCTGGTGAAAGAGGGAGTTTAGTCTGTGGCCTTCCTTGGGAAGTTATGTTTGATTTCCATTCCTTCTCCTTTTCTGTCCCCTCTGAATTTGTGTCGGGTTTCTGCATTGGGAGGGTGTAAGGTAAGGTGATGCGGAAATGAGGTAGTCCTCTAATTGTAGTCTGCCTTGCATAAAAACTCCGTCATTTGAAATAGATGCACTTAAGTTCCTAAAGGTCAGGAGTTGTAGTTGAGCCTTCAGCCATTAGCATATACGATACAGTTCAATGGTGAGTACTTATGAATTTATACACGCATGCATAATATTGGAGATATTTTGTTAGTATGATAATTAGAGAATGCATTTGATTATCAATATAAGATCATTTCTTCATTATCCACGACAAAGGAGAAAAGCAGTGGTACAAGTAATCCCAAGTATCAGGTAATTTTAAAAGTCTTTTCTGTTGAGTTTTAAAGTATATTATTATGATTTTTTTTAAATGAGCTTCACCTACATGTGTCAGGAGAATATGGGAAGTCAGAGTGGATTAAAAAGAAAATAAAATATCAAATAATCCACAGGGAAATAACTATGAGTAACAAATAGTTCAATTATGTAGTCTACAGATATTATGACCAGTGTTCAGCAATGGCTCAGTATCAGACCACAGTTCTAAATGTCAGTGCGTTCTTGAAACGGGAGTGCTCTTTACTATGTATTCCTTGCATGGCTTTCCTGAAATTTACTTCCCTGGTGTTTTCACATACTAAATATTGCAACCCTGATTTTTAAGTGATAAACAATTGTCTACAATTCTAACATCTTTCCCCTTGATTTTCTCTTTACTTTCTTCTCCCTAGCCTCTTTCCTCCTACTTTTACACCATCATCTAAAAATAATTCCTGATGCACTTATCATAGATATATAATATGTCTAGGTGTAGAGCTCTTTGAGTCTTCCCTACTTGGAATTTGTGAGCTTTTTGGATGTGTCGATTAACGTTTTTCATCAAATTTGGAAAGATTTTGGCCATTATTTCTTCAAATATTCTTTCTGCCCCCTTTGTACTCTCCTCTCTTCTGGGGCTCCCATCATGTGTATGCTGGTGTCCCTCAGGTCTGTAAGGCTCTGTTCATTTTTCTTCATTCTTTTTTCTTTCTTTTTCCTTAGACTTGTTAATCAAAATTAACCTATCTTCAAGTCCATTGATTCTTCTGCCTGCTCAAATGTGCAATTTTGCTCTTCTAGTGAATTTTGCACTTCAGTTTTAGTTTTCAATTCCAGAATTTCTATTTGGTTCATTTCATAATTTCTATGTCTTTATTGATATTCTCCATTTAGTGAGATATTACTTCCTTTAGTTCATGAAAATATTTGTAATAGCCAACTTAAAGTCTAGTAAATTCAACATTTGGGCTGCCTCAGGAACAGTTTCTATTGATTGCTTTCCTTTTTATCCTGTGTGTGGGCAATACTTTCTTGGCTTTTGCATATCTGGTAATGTTTTGGGTTGTTGTTGCTGAAACTGGATGTTTTAAATGATACAGTGTGGCATATCTGGAAATCAGATCCTCTCCTACCTCCTCAGGGTTTGTTGTTGTTGCTTGTTTTCTGAACTAATCTGCAGAGTCTCTATTCTTTGTCCTTTCCCCCATTTTTCCCTTTGGTAATCACAAGTTTGTTTTCTATGTCTGTGGGTCTGTTTCTGTTTTGTAAATAGGTTCATTTTTATCCTTTTTTTAGATTCCACATATAAGCGATATCATATGATATTTGTCTTTCTTTGTCTGTCTTACTTCACTTAGTATGATAATCTCTAGGTCCAACCATGTTGCTGAAAATGGCATTATTTCATTCTTTTTTATGGCTGAGTAATATTCCATTGTGTGTGTGTGTGTGTGTGTGTGTGTGTGTGTGTGTGTGTGTGAGTGCGTGTGTATCCCCCACATCTTCTTTATCCATTCATCTGTAGATGGACATTTTGGTTGCTTCCAGGTCATGGCTATTGTAAATAGTGCTGCAATGAAAATTGGGGTGCATGTCTCTTTCTGAATTATAGTTCTCTCTGGATATATGCCCAGGTATGGGATTTTGGAATCATATGGTAACTCTATTTTTAGTTTTTTAAACAATGCCTCCTGTCTTTGAGAAGATAAACAAAATTGATAAACCATTAACCAGACTCATCAAAAAAAGAGAGAAGACTCAAATTAATAGAATTAGAAATGAAAAAGGAGAATTAACAACTGACACTGCAGAAATACAAAGGATCATGAGAGATTCCTGCAAGCAACTCTATGCCAATAAAATGGACAACCTGGAAGAAATGGACAAATGCTTAGAAAAGCACAACATTCCGAGACTGAACCAGGAAGAAATAGAAAATATGAACAGACCAATCACAAGCACTTGAAATTGAAGCTGTGATTAAAAATTTTCCAACAAACAAAAGCCCAGGACCAGATGGCTTCACAGGTAAATTCTATCAAACATTTAGAGAAGAGCTAACACCTATCCCTCTTAAACTCTTCCAAAATATAGCAGAGGGAGGAACACTCCCAAACTCATTCTACGAGGCCGCCATCACCCTGATACCAAAACCAGACAAAGATGTCACAAAGAAAGACCAATATCACTGATGAACATAGATGCAAAAGTCCTCAACAAAATACTAGCAAACAGAATCCAACAGCACATTAAAAGGATCATATACCATGACCAAGTGTGGTTTATCCCAGGAATGACAGGATTCTTCAATATACGCAAATCAATCAATGTGATACACCATATTAAAAAATTGAAGGGGAAAAACCATATGATCATCTCAATAGATGCAGAGAAAGCTTTTGACAAAATTCAACACCCATTTATGATAAAAGCTCTCCAGAAAGTAGGCATAGAGGGAACTTTCCTCAACATAATAAAGGCCATATATGACAAACCCACAGCCAGCATCGTCCTCAATGGTGAAAAACTGAAACCATTTCCACTAAGATCAGGAACAAGACAAGATTGCCCACTCTTACCACTATTATTCAACATAGTTTTGGAAGTGTTAGCCACAGCAATCAGAGAAGAAAAAGAAATAAAAGGAATCCAAATCAGAAAAGAAGAAGTAAAGCTGTCACTGTTTGCAGATGACATGATACTATACATAGAGAATCCTAAAGATGCTACCAGAAAACTACTAGAGCTAATCAATGAATTTGGTAAAGTAGCAGGATACAAAATTAATGCATAGAAATCTCTGGCATTCCTATACACTAATGATGAAAAATCTGAAAGTGAAATTAAGAAAACACTCCCGTTTACCATTGCAACAAAAAGAATAAAATATCTAGGAATAAACCTACCTAAGGAGACAAAAGACCTGTATGCAGAAAATTATAAGACACTGATGAAAGAAATTAAAGATGATACAAATAGATGGAGAGATATACCATGTTCTTGGATTGGAAGAATCAACATTGTGAAAATGACTATACTACCCAAAACAATATACAGATTCAATGCAATCCCTATCAAACTACCACTGGCATTTTGCACAGACCTAGAACAAAAAATTTCACAATTTGTATGGCAACACAAAAGACCCCGAATAGCCAAAGCAATGTTGAGAAAGAAAAACAGAGCTGGAGGAATCAGGCTCCCTGACTTCAGACTATACTACAAAGCTACAGTAATCAAGACAGTATGGCACTGGCACAAAAACAGAAATATAGATCAATGGAACAGGATAGAAAGCCCAGAGATAAACCCACACACATATGGTCACCTTATCTTTGATAAAGGAGGCAAGAATATACAGTGGAGAAAAGACAGCCTCTCCAATAAGTGGTGCTGGGAAAACTGGACAGCTACATGTAAAAGAATGAAATTAGAACACTCCCTAACACCATACACAAAAATAAACTCAAAATGGATTAAAGACCTAAATTGAAGGCCAGACACTATCAAACTCTTAGAGGAAAACATAGGCAGGACACTCTATGACATAAATCACAACAAGATCCTTTTTGACCCAGCTCCTAGAGAAATGGAAATAAAAACAAAAATAAACAAATGGGACCTAATGAAACTTAAAAGCTTTGGCACTGCAAAGGCAACCATAAACAAGATGAAAAGACAACCCTCATAACGGGAGAAAATATTTTCAAATGAATCAACGGACAAAGGATTAATCTCCAAAATTTACAAGCAGCTTATGCAGCTCAGTATCAAAAAAACAAACAACCCAATCCAAAAATGGGCAGAAGACCTAAATAGACATTTCTCCAAAGAAGATATACAGATTGCCAACAAACACATGAAAGAATGCTCAACAGCATTAATCATTAGAGAAATGCAAATCAAAACTACAATGAGGTATCATCTCATACCAGTCAGGATGGCCATCATCAAAAAATCTACAAGCAATAAATGCTGGAGAGGGTGTGGAAAAAAGGGAACCCTCTTGCACTGTTGGTGGGAATGTAAATTGATACGGCCACTATGGAGAACAGTATGGAGATTCCTTAAAAAACTAAAAATTGAACTACCATACGGCCCAGCAATCCCACTACTGGGCATATACCCTGAGAAAACCATAATTTAAAAAGAGTCATGTACCAAAATGTTCATTGCAGCTCTATTTACAATAGCCAGGACATGGAAGCAACCTAAGTGTCCATCAATAGGTGAATGGTTAAAGCAGCTGTGGCACATATGTACAATGGAATATTACTCAACCATAAAAAGAAACGAAACTGAGTTATTTGTAGTGCGGTGGATGGACCTAGAGTCTGTCAAACAGAGTGAAGTAAGTCAGAAAGAGGAAAACAAATACCGTATGCTAACACATATATATGGAATCTAAAAAAAAAAAAAGTTCATGAAGAACCTAGGGGCAAGACGGGAATAAAGACACAGACCTACTAGAGAATGGACTTGAGGATACAGGGAGGGGGAAGCGTAAGCTGGGACAAAGTGAGAGAGTGGCATGGACATATACACTACCAAATGTAAAATAGATAGCTAGTGGGAAGCAGCCGCATAGCACAGGGAGATCAGCTCGGTGCTTTGTGCCCACCTAGAGGGGTGGGATAGGGAGGGTGGGAGGGAGGGAGATGCAAGAGGGAAGAGATATGGGGACATATGTATATGTATAACTGATTCACTTTGTTATAAAGCAGAAACTAACACACCATTGTAAAGTAATTACACTCCAATAAAGATGTTAAAAAAATAAAAATAAAAAAAGAATGCCTCCTGAATTGCTGCAAGCCTTGGTTAATTTACAGAATTCCAAAAATCTTAATTTCTGACAGTGCTTGCCAGTGGTCTCATAGGTTGGATGAAAGAGGGGATTTTCTGAGATCTTTATTCTGTCATTCCTGCTGATTGTCACTCTGAATTCCTAGATATATAATTTGACGTTTCTGTTTTTGGTGGAGAATTGGGATAGTCCTTTTAGTGGGACCATTTTTAAATTTTTTATTTAGAAATAATTTCAGGTTTATAGAAATTTTCCATAAAGTAATACAAAGAATATCTGTATACCCTTTACCCAGATTCACCTATTGTTAATATTTTGCCTCACTTGACTTATCACTTTTTCTTGTGTGTGTGTGTATGTGTGTAAGTGTGTGTGTGTGTGTGTGTGTGTGTGTATAATCTTTCCATTTCAGAATACCTTGCATATATCATGGCTCCTTACCCTAACTACGTTAGTGTATGTTTCCAAAGAATAAGAAAATTATCTTAAATAATCACAGTACAGTTATCATATCCAGTAAATTTAACATTGAGATGACACTTTATCTTCTGTATTCCTATTTTGTCAATTGACCCAATAGTATCCGTTACTTTTTTTTCCAATTCAGGATCCATTCTAGGTTCATGTACTATATTCAGTTGTGATGTCTCTTTAGTCTCCTAAATGGATCCCCCTATTTGCTTGCAAGTTCACAAGGGAGAAGAGCCATAGTAATTTTTCTAGGAATAATATTTCAAACGATTGACTTAAATAATGGCCTAGGAAACTCTCCATTTCTCCTTCTTTCTGAAACCTCTCACCCCAGGTCCAAAAGAGTCGTCAGGTTAGCAAAAAGGGAGAGTTATGTAGCCCTCTGGATTCAGGTATTTTCTGAGACTCTTCCTAGGCAATGGCATTCTCCTGCTTCTCTCTTTTAGTTTACTGTCTCAAACCTATCTCCTTTCTCTTGTGACTGCTATCCCTTTGGTACGAAACACATGACAGATATGATTTGCTTGGGTTTAATTTGTCACAGCATATCTGACTGCGGAGCTTCACAAAATAGCTGGGGACCACAGTGAGCTTTCCTTCCAGGAGACCTTGTTAATTAAATTTTGTTTAAAGGAGCCCAGGTGGACTAGCAAAGATCTTTCTTTTTTCCAAGCCAAAATGTAGCAGGCATTTCCCAAAGAGACCTCATCTATGCACTTCTTTGTGAAAATCAGTTAGTGTTATGAATGTCTGATAGCTTTCCTAAAACAACTAAAATTTGTCATGATGGGAAAGTCTACGAGAGAAATCTCTCTGCCTTCATTTTTTGCCCCTCAATTATCTTCTGGAATATTCTACTCCCCAAATATTAATTTGAAGTGGTTATTTTCTAGTGGACAACACATCAGACCCTTTGCCAGTGCTCCGTAACCGAGCCCTCCCAATGTTTTTTCCACCCTTCATTGTCTTACCTGCCTCCCTCCAGTATACACACACGTTTATGGCCTGAAGCTTATGACTGCCTTGGGTCTGAAGACTTCCATAATCTGCTTACTCATGTTACCATAGCCTGCCTGTCCCTTCCTAAATTATCTTAACCAGTAAAAATCTTGTTTAAATTGGTCCATTTTTTATTTGTGTAAAAATGCCTTTTAAAATTAATTTTTAATCATTATCTAATTTTAGTTGATTCAATACAAATTTGCTATCTAACAGAATTCTGTAGCTTTAACTTAGTATTTCTCAGCACTGTATCCATTGTGCTTTAGAGATCTCAGGGGTTAGGTGCTTCAGTTTGAAACCTTCCATTTTTATAACACTTCTAAATGGTTAAATGTCAGGTATCCTGCTTTTGGATGACTTGTTCTTCATTGATTATGTTCTTGCCCTTTTCTGCCTCTTCCCCTCCCCACCCCCCATCCATACTATTCTATCCATCTGTGGACTACTCATCTTTCACCTCTTAATATTGAAATCTTTACCATTCTTATCCTAGTTAACCAAATTATACACTCTGAGAAGATGGAGACCTTGTTTTGTTCATTTTTAAACCTTACATGGCGCTAAGTGATGGTGCCTTGATACAGTAGGTGCTAAATGTTGAATGCCTAAATATTGAATAACCGAATTGTATTGAAAAACTGAACTATGCTTCAGTGAAGCTTTCCTTGGTAATGCAGACGATGCTCTTCTTGTTTATCTAAATGTCTATAGCCCTTTTACCTCTCAAGGTGTACTATATCACAAGCTGTTTTGAACTATATGTATACATGTATATACTTAATTTTTTTTTTCCTGAGACCCTAAATCCATAAGGGTTAAAAGTCTTCTGGAATGAGCCTTCATTAAAATTATGAAACTTTTATGGCAAAATATCAGTGAAATGGATAGGACATTTTTATTAGTTGATATATCTATGGATCAGTATTAATTTATTGGCAGAGTATGACAGGTTTAGCATCAGTTTTCTTCATTTTTTTAAGATATAAGTGATCATAATTTTGCTCATGTAATGGAATGGGAATAGAACTTTTGTTTATCAATATTACCCAATTCTTTGAATTCCTTTCAAGTTATTTGCCACGAATTACAATGATCTATTATCAAAATTATTTTAATGATTTATAAGCTGAACATCCTTCTTTAATTTTGTTTAAAGAATTAGATGCTATCTGCCTTGCAAAAGTTTGTGTTACCCAGTTGATAGAATAATTGACTTTTTCAACACCCACACTGATATTTGGAATTATTCCTTTATTTAGTGCCCTGGAGGTTTTCATACCCTGGGACTTTGCATGTATTATGATTCAGAAGAGGTGAGAAGTATACGTTTCTTTAATAAAGATGGGGAAGGGCCCGTAGTTAAAGGAGACTTCTTTTTCACATTCTTTCTAAGGCAGTTCAGTTTTAGGAAAGAATACAGATGCAAGTTAAATATCTTCCAGTGGATTCCCTTGAAACTATCATTGCTTCCTTATTCACTGAAAAATCTTCATGATACAGGCCACAGTTTTAAGACCACTGCTCTATAGCATTTAGCACATTCCTGTGATTTCTGAATACTCCAAAAGGAGTAAATCAGTGCCTATATTAATTAGAACTGTGGAATGGAAGTGTTACTACTAGAATCCTTGGGTTGGTGTGTCATCATCATCAAGGTGGGTCGAAGACACCCCACCTTAATCCCAAACGGATGAGAATATCACCTGTTTTTAAAGATATCTCTGGAGCAAAGATGCCCTGCCTTCTTCCTGTTTTCCATACTTACACCTAGCATCTTTCATTCTCAAAATAATATCTCATTAAAAGTCTGTAGTTTTATAGGCTTATATTTTTTGTTTTAAAATAGTTACATTGTAAGTTATACTATCTTTATAGGTAGATGTGGTTGAAAAAATGAAATTTGTGCCCATTTGCCTATTCAACTAATATCCCTATTGTCTTTGTAAGCATATTAACAATTACTACCATTTTTAAATGTTCAGGTTTTTTTTAACGAAGACTTCCTTATTAGTTTTTTTTTTTTTTGCTATTTCGAACTTTTTATGAGATGTTGATGTGTCTTTATTTTTTAAGGATTGATTATTGTAGTGGGTTAAATGGTAGCCCTCAAGAAGATCATTTACATCCTAATCCCCAGAACCTGTGAAAGTTACCTTATTTGAAAAAAAAGAGTCTTACTGGATTTGTCCATTTTTTTTTCTCTGCCTCTACTGAGGTGGTCTTATGGTTTTGCTTCTTTAGTCTGTTAACATTGTGATTTATATTGATTGATTTTAAGTACTGAACCAGCTTCACATATGTCAGGATTTATTATCCTTTTTGTATGTTACTAGATTTACTTTTCTAATTTCTAATATTAAGTTGAGGATTTTTCCATCTATATTCATTAGGGATATTAGTTGGTGATTTTTTTTTCTTGTAATATCCTTGGCTAGTTTGCTACCAAGGTAATACTGGTCTCATAAAATGAGTTGGGAAATAGTCTCTCCTCTTCTATTTTCTGGAAGAATCATTTACAATTGGCATTATTTCTTAATTATTTGGTAGAGTTCAACTGGGTCTCTAGTTTTCTTTGTGGGAATGTTTTAGACTACAATTTATTTAATAAATACAAGTCTAAAAAGAGAAAAAAAAGAGTCTTTGCAGGCGTAATTAAGTTAAGAATCTCAAAATGAGGTGATCACCCTGGATTATCTCGGTGGGCCCAGATGCTATCAACATGTGTCCTTATAAGAAAGAAGCAAGGGAAGATAACACAGGCACACAGAGGAAAAGAGACATGTGGAGGAGAAGGTAATGTGAAGACGAGCAGAGAAAGATGCAGCCACAAGCCAAGGAGTGGCATCAGCCACCAGAAGCTGCAAGGAATGGAGCCTCCAGAGGAGAGTGTGCCCTGCTGACACCTTGATTTTAGACTTCTGGCCTCTTGAACTGTGAGGGAATAAATTGCTGTTGTTGGACTTCCCTGGTGGCGCAGTGGTTAAGAATCCGCCTGCCAAGGCAGGGGACAGGGGTTCAAGCCCTGGTCCGGGTAGATCCCACATGCCACAGAGCAACTAAGCCCATGCACCACAACTACTGAGCCTGTGCTCTAGAGCCTGTGAGCCACAACTACTGAGCCTGCAAGCCACAACTACTGAGCCTGCATGCCACAACTACTGAAGCCCATGCACCTAGAGCCCGTGCTCCGCAATGAGAGAAGCCACTGCAATGAGAAGCCTGTGCACCGCAACAGAGAGTAGCCCCCGCTCGCCACAACCAGAGGAAGCCTGCACGCAGCAACAAAGACCCAATGCAGCCAAAAATTAATTAATTAATTAATTAAAAATAAATAAATAAATTGCTGTTGTTTTATGCCACCACGTTTGTGGTATTTGTTATAGTAGCTATAGGAAACTAATACAATTACTAATGTGCTTCAAGTCCATGGTATTTTGAGGACACGGGCCCAATATGAAGCATCTGGCTTCTTTGTCAGCTGGCTTGAATTTGGTTTGTTTATCATGGAGGAGTAGGTCATTTGTTTTAATTACTTTCCCAGCCAGTAGTTTTGCTAAAGGTAATTATCATTTTTTTAAAATAAATAAGGACACATTTTTTTGACCACAGGAGAAAAATAAGACACAGGGAATAATCATAACCTTTGAATGTTATTCAGAAGGAAGGGCTTTTGTCTATAGGAATGCAGAATAAAATTGGTAAATAAGCAGTCCAGACCAGACATGAGCTGTTATCAGTGATTAAAGGAAAAGAAATGATTCAGCCTTAGAACTGAGCAATTCAGTTGGAGGAATGGGGAGGAGTCAGTTAAGCCTCTGAGTTGCCTGACCATTCAGTTCACTAAAGAGCCATTTAATGCATGAGATGAATATATATGCTCAGCAAGTGTCTTACACATAATATGTACTGAAATTTTAATTTTGTATCATGTTATTCTTATTACTATTTTTACTATTACTAATTAACTCATAACCTTGAGTTGACATGGATACCTTTTAAGATCTATGAAGAGGGTGTTAACAGACTGCGCACATTGCCACCTTGAAAGTGTCCTTGCCAACAGGCACTTATAATTGAGGTGGAGAGACAAGGTATATGGGCTGTGATTATAAAGTAATTGATATTTTCTTTAAAAAAACCAACAGTTACGTATGCAAATGCATATTTCCCCCTTCCAAATTGGTCACTTTAGGAAACATATTATTCCACAAAACTGCCATTGCTTAAGAGTGATTTGGGCACTCCTCCCTGGTGATTGTCTCCAGAGCCTGCAGCATGTTGCTTAGAATCTACTCTAAGGTGACAGGTCTTTATCCTTTGAGAGTGGAGCGGCTTCATCATTTGGAGCCAAGTTCAAGTTTTCTAGGGTGACTTCTTTGAAGTAGAAATACATATGTGCTCATGCACTTGGATTTGCTTTCTAAAGACAAATTTGTTTCATTACTTCATGGGCATACCCCATATAATATCAGCATTGAAATGGGATATTTTGAATCTTCTAGTCCCATACCCTCACCCCTCAGCCCCTCTCACGGGATCCTTACCTCCAACAGTTCTGATGAAAAGAGCTGATTACTCTGTAAAGCATACTGTTCCATTGTTACCCAGTTATATTGTTAGAAAATCCTTCTATAGTTAAATGAGACAAGATGTGGGCAGGTGCCCAATTTAGTATACAGAGCATAGTGAGTACATGATAAATGTTTATAACTTGCTTGTGTAGCCCTTCAAACTCTACCTTCTGGAGCAGCAAAGATTAATATTTTTAACTGTATGCCATAGTTTATTTGTGTACAGTTGTGTGGGTTTATAGATTACAACAAAGATTAATTTTTAATTCTTCTTCTATATGACAAAGCTTAAATTATTTAAAAATATGTCTACTCAGTGTGCCCCTGAAATATCTCCCTTCCAGGCCAAGCACCCTCAGGTCCTTCTGTCATCCTAACATAGAATTTCTAGACAGGATACTCTCAAAACAGGTAATAATACTACATAGTATATGATAAGGGAGAAATGAGTGGTACAGAGAGCTAGTAAAATAGTCCATAAGTGGAATATCCGTAGGCTAGAATGGTCTTGAGAAGGTTTTGTGATGGAGGTGGAACTCACACTGGGCCTTAAAATTCAAGTAGAATTTGGACGGACTGAAAACAGAATGGAGTACGTCCCTTAAGTGAGGTGAGGGGTCTTTTGACTAAGTCCTGTACAGTGATGGGTATGCTTATTATTTGTTGTATCTGCCCAGGTAACGGGGTTTGTTTTAAGGTGTGAAGGGAGGATAGTGGTAGATAAAATTGAAGATGGTTTCCAACAGACGAATGGTTAAAGAAGATGTATATATATAATGGAATGTTACTTGGCCATAAAAAAGAATGAAATTCTGCCATTTGTAGTAACGTTGATGGACCTAGAGAATATTATGCTTAGTGAAATAAGACAGAGAAAGACAAATACTGTATGTTGTCACTTATATGTAGAATCTAAAAAATAATACAAATGAATGTATATGCAAAACAGAAACAGACTCACAGATATAGAAAACAAACTTGTGGTTACCAAAGGGGGGAGGGGCAAATTAAGGGTATGGGATTAACAGATACAAACTACTATGTATAAAATAAATAAGCAACAAGGATATATTGTATAGCACAGGGAATTATAGCCATTATCTTGTAATAACTTTTAATGGAGTATGATCTGTAAAAATACTGAATCACTATGTTGTACACCTGAAACTAATATAATATTATAAATCAACTATTCTTCCATAAAAAACAAGAAAAAAATTGAAGATGGTTTCACCCTATAAAGCTGGGCCCTTTAGCTAGCAGCTGAAACAATTGAGAGTGGCTGGGAGGAGAATCAATGGTTTTGGCAAAGTAGAGCCTCTAGCTTTGGGGAAGAAGATGCTAATTACAATGGGTGCTGATTGTTTCTATTTGAAAATTCTCATAGCAGGTTTTCTGAAAACACTTACATTAAGTAAGCATTAGGTGGGTAACTAAATCGCTGCCAGTAAAGAATCTTCTCTACAAATTGTGGGGAAAGATTCAGTTGCATGATGAAATGAGCTTGGTGTCTCTTCTTTTGTTATACTGTTCTTGGGAGCTGCTAATTGGAAATGTTTTGAGAAAGAAGGTCATAATTAGGGTTTAGGGGATTTGGTGTATAGTTTTTTTCCCATTTAAATTGTTATTCTTTATTTTTAAGGCAAATTATGACTCACTTTTAGGAAGAAACTCAGTTTTTGTCAGTGGTCAAATACATTGTCTACTTGAATTCTTGAATTACATCACAAGTGAGTTTGTATGATGTTGGAATAGCACTATGTATACTGGAAACAGTAGAACATGATTCATTTGTTAGCTGACTGGCCATATAGGCCCATATGCTTAGCATCTTCACTTTTCCTTCCTCTTTTGCTCACTATCTCCTTCATTCCCCCACCCTTCCAATATATCTTGAGCTCTTGATCTATATTTGTTGTATACTAACATGCTTGAATCTCTTGATTGGGGTTTCTAGCCCTTGCCCCAAAGAAGAGCATAGAATGTGAATTATTTGAACAGTGTCTCAGTTGAGAATTTGCCTTTTTTTTTTTTGGAAACAGCACTTTTATTTTTGTTTACTTTTGATCCATGTGTGTCTTCACAGGAGATTGTCCATTTCCTGAAGGGGAGAAACAAGGCATAGCATATTAGTGGTGAGCAAGGGGTGTGGCCTCTATTTTATACCATAGGGAAAATTATGATTTGATCATCCTTATTTATCATGGCTTCTACTTCTCTCTGTAATTCCTCCCCGTCAGCACTAATTACCTAGTCATGCACATAGTAGATACTCAATTAAATAAAATCTAATTCAGGGATCCTGTTTCCTGTAGCCAGTGAGCAATTAATCACTTGATAGTTAACAATAGTTAATAATAGATTACCATTAATTATCTTTACAAATAGCGGCCCTGATAGGGTTTATTTAGTTAGTTTATTTATTTAGCTACCCCAATTGCTATATCTGCCAATCTCTAACCAATCAGGGCAAGCCCTGGCCCATTTAAAACATTCATGTCCAACTGGTTTTGCTGAAAAAATGGTGCAGGATGTATTACTAGATACAGTTAAGGTGATATCCTAGTCTCTTGTGTTTGTATTCCTTCTTACCTCACCATATACATAGGAGGCGTTCTGAAAATGCTTGTTGAATTATTGAGTTGAATCATAGATCTAATAACTATCAAATCATTAGTAGCACCTCTTCCAAAATGTTTTGGAGCTTCGATATAGTTACAGCCAAAGTATAGAGAAGCTATTTTGGTTTAGATGAGTAACCAAGGCTCGTTAGCTGACTTAAAGAGAAATCAGGCAAGTCATCTGTGAATGAGAAATCTCCTCAGTCTCTCCTCTCTAGCCCGCTCCCCCCCGCCGTATTAGGTGTTCATGAGGCGCGCCAGGGGAGTTGAGGAAGTTTACTGCAAGCAACTGTTCTTTGTTCTCTTGAGGTAAGTGTTGTGGGCAAAGTATTGAAAACCCCAAACAGGAGCCCTTAGTTTTGAGAGCCTTCATTAATGATGATGATTTAAAATCCCAGGTAGGGCAATGAAAAACGCTACAGAGTTATAGTTAGAAGGCTTCCTCAGTGATACCTCCCAAAGAAGAGTGTGGAGCTGGGGTAGTTCTCTCAGATCTCTAGGAGAGGACCCGAAGGGTCATTCTTAACTGGCATTGAATACCTACTATATGAAAAGCTCTGTGGGGAATGCAAGATGAACAGGATCCCAGCCCCTTGCCACCACCTGGTTTTTAGTCTAATTAGGTTAAGAGAAATAAAGAACAATGGGAGGCAAATTATGTTAACTGTTCTAAATGGCACAAGGTGCTGAGAAGAGATAAGAGTGATCTATAATAACTCAGTGAGTGAGATTATCACACGGTAGGGAATACATGTTTATTTTTCCTGAATAGTTATTTTTAATGGCAACTGGACTTAGCTCATAGTGACAATAGCTGCACTCCTTCGAGAAAAGGAGGATAATTATTTATATCCTAAGTAAGGATTGAGCAGGTTACTAGAATTTTATCACAAAACTATACAGAAGAATTAAAAATTTAGGTTTATACTTGTACATATTTGCAGGTTTTTATTTAAATTTTTGCCATCCATGTTCTCTTTATATCATAATGATATATGAGGATGATACTAAATGATGTATGAAAACCCTGTTTGCTTTATACCCAGGTATGGTAGGATGCAGTTTGGTGGGGAGAGCTCTTCAGTTTCAGCATAACTGAGAGCTTAAGGCAGAGCCTTAAAAACCCAACAGTTAAAAGAAAAGTAAGGATACTGGAGCAGAGCAAAAGTTGTGTACACTGTCTGGAGCTTTCAGAGTACACCCATGCATTGTTGCCATGTGTTGTTAATAGCACCTATCCAAGGAACAGCCCATTGGCAAACTGGCTGATGGGCGTGACCATTTCAGATATAGAGAAATCTTCATTGGGAGCATAATAAAATGTTAATCAAAAGATACTATTACATGTTTTCAAAACTTGCTTTGAAAAACAAATTTAAGGTAAAATTACTCCACTTTGATTCTATTGTTTTAAATGAATTTTATATTTAACTTAATATCTAGTATCATAAGATTTTCCTTTGTAAAAAAATTTAAAATGCTTTTAAATAAAAAATTCGGGGTTCTGTTAGCTTTTGCTTTCCCCGTGTTCAATCTGGTTAGTTATCACACAGATTGTAGGGACCATGTTCAACCATATACAGGTTTTAGCACATTGTACATACACATGCACCTACATCAAAACGTCAGGGTCTTCTGGGTTCCATTTTTTATTATTTTTTATTAAAATTTATACTTACTCGGATTCCAGTTTATTCTGGACCGAAACTAGTTTTTCTTTCAGGTCCAAGGCTTGTAAGGTATTTGCTATTTGGGACCTGTTTTGATTACTTCTTCTATCTACAGTGGTTACCACTCTCTTCTTTTTCACCAGTCATTCGGAAAACACACACACATATACATACACATACATATTTATAGACTATAACTGTGTGCTATGCCATTTAAATAAGAAATCACTGTGGCTTTCTCATGAGCTCAGGGTTTATTTTTTTCTTTCAATGTCTCATTTATTTCTTCCTCTTATAAAAACCTGCGTGGATGGTTACATGTCATCATTGCCCCCATCATTGCCCCCATGGATGACTACTCTGATAACCTGACCCTTTCATTTTCAGACCTGCACTGATACCCTTGTTTTGCTTTCTTCACAGTAGTCTGCACAGTCCTTCCCTGGTGTTTGCATTTTTACCTTTGTAGATAGAAAAGTACTTTCGAAAAAAATGCAGAAATGGTAGAAAGAAAGAGGGGCAGGACAAGACAGTAAAGAAATTCTTCTTCTGTTCATTACCTTTCTTTTGGATTGGCTGAACTGTGGAATGTGACAAAAGCAAGAAACAGAATAATTATAATTATATAGTCTGTTTGTGTTAGGAGGTAATTAATATGTACTTCCCTCTTAAGTAACCAAAATGAGAACCTGGTCAGTGTAAGGGACATTAAAAAAGACAGTTTTTGTGTTTGCTGGCATATAGGACTATTGGAATGTGTAGAAGATTGGGGGAAATTAATTTCTGTCCTGTCTAGACCTATCATGTGTTGCCTTTCCTAGGTAACTGTGCAAGGTTGATTCTCAGTATGTGCAGGTGTTGTAAATCATAAGCTGTTTTAGTTTTAGATGCGTAGGAGAAAATATGGCCCCTAATGGGTATTGTTGGCTGTTGACTCCTTAGCACAGATGAGGAAAGAGGAGATTAGATGGGGGAAAATTTCAGGGGCTGTGGTAAAGATGAGATTTTCTGCTACTTTGTAAGGCTAGGATGACAAAAACCTTAAAGTAACACTGCTTTCCTACAGTGGTTTGTTGCCCTAAGTGACTTCAGCTTAATTTATCATTTCACAGTTACCTGGTAGGCAAGAGAACCACTAAAAGCAGAAGCAATCATAAGCCATTTTATCTGTGAGATAGAAGGTATTACTATTATTTAAAGTCTGCTATTTTTAAGAAGAAATCAGATTATCAAGAAACAAGAGACTGACTTGAAATTACACAGCAAGTTGGTAGCATTCATTTTATGATAATACTAATCTAGACTTCCATTTCCTTTCCTACTCTTTTTTTATACATTTTTTTTTTGGCTGTGCCATGCTGCTTGCAGGATCTTAGTTCCCCGACCATGGATTGAACCCCTGCAGTAGCCCCCTGCAGTGGAAGCGTGGAGTCCTAACCACTGGACCACCAGGGAATTCCCTTCTTTCTTACTCTTGAAAGCCTATAGTGAGTTGGTTAGTTATATGGTCAATTGTATGGTAATCAGCATGACTCTTTTAACTTCTACTGGATACCTGTAGCACAGCAACAGAATGGGAGTCTTTGAAATGATGTAGTACTTGGAACTTTGCATGGTGCATACTGTATTCCTACAACAACTCTGTCACCTCTTTCAACATAGTACCTCAAATACCTTCCACTGCAGTTTAAGCCCCATTTTCTTTTTCTATCCTCATTGGAGATTATTAGCTAGTCCTATGCCTCCTCCTCCTTTTATCTCATCCAGAACAGGTTAAAAGCCTTTCGTATTAAGAATGATTGTTCTTTCTACAAACCCACCCACCTTCTTTCTCTACTCTACAACCTTCTCTTTTACAAGCTGAAAGATCCAAGTAACTTAAACCTGTCTCCAACCCTTGTTTTCATCATTGTCTTTGTGGTTTTCTTTCTCTAATCTTATCTCCTCACTAAAGATGTGGTATGGGACATACGGTTTTCTCCACTACATAATTAAGAAACTATATGCACCAATTGTATGGGATATCTCTTTGTTTTTTTTTTAACATCTTTATTGGAGTATAATTGCTTTACAATGTTGTGTTAGTTTCTGCTGTATAACAAAGTGAATCAGCTATACATAGACATATATCCCCATATCTCCCCCCTCTTGCGTCTCCCTCCCACCCTCCCTATCCCGCCCCTCTAGGTGGTCACAAAGCACCCAGCTGATCTCCCTGTGCTATGCAGCTGCTTCCCACTAGCTATCTATTTTACATTTGGTAGTGTATATATGTCCATGCCACTCTCTCACTTCTTCCCAGCTTACCCTTCCCTCTCCCCATGTCCTCAAGTCCATTCTCTACGTCTGCATCTTTATTCCTGTCCTGCCCCTAGGTTCTTCAGAACCTTTTTTTTTTTAGATTCCATATATATGTGTTAGCATATGGTATTTATTTTTCTCTTTCTGACTTACTTCACTCTGTATGAACAGTCTCTAGGTCCATCCACCTCACTACAAATAACTCAATTTCATTTCTTTTTTATGGCTGAGTAATATTCCATTGTATATATGTGCCACATCTTCTTTATGGGATATCTCTTTGTTTCAATCTGCCTTTTGTGTTATCTACCTGTGAAGGCAACAAGACAAAATGTCTTGGGAATGACTTTCTTTCCCCTGGGAGTGGAGTTGGGTGGAGAGGGACCTGTTCTAATTTATTTCCAGCCTGTATCCAGTGGTGTATTGGAGTTGGCTTGCATCAGCTCATGACAACCAGTTGTGCACATCGCTTCCCAACTCCAAGCTTATGTTCAGTGACAAGTTCATGTACAGTGATTGGTAGCTTGAAATTAGCCATGGTTGGAGTATTTATCCCATAGAAATTAGCAAAGGCAACAAATCAGGCCTCCTCACCCCTCAAGCTGGTAGTTAAACATTTACCAGCATATGACTACCTGTTTCATAATAATTCTTGATCAAAAAATTTATCTAAGTACTTGTCTGCCTCTAGTACTTTGTGAACATGGTCAAAAAGTAGTTACCAGAAGCCACATATCGATATCTGTATATCTGTCTATCTATTTGCAGATTTGAGTCTGGAAGATATAAAACCAGACCTAAGAAATCAGGCAAGTAAGAATTATAATGTAAGTGGGAAGGATCATCTACAACTCTGACACTTCATCTTTAAAACTACGTTAGTAGTTTTAGTGGACCTAGGATAGCTGCTGTTTAATTGAGCAGGTAGGTATTAGATACTGAGAATGAGTTAGATGTTTATAAGAGCCTTTTTTAAGGTAAATGAGCCATTAGAGGTGCTCCATATTTGGATACAAAAGCTAACACTGGAAAGAATGAACCTGATTCTATTTTGACAGCATTTGTCTTCAAACCTCAGATTATGTATGACAGGCAACATGTCCAGAACACTTTCTTATTCTGATGTTTGTATTATTGTGTCTCTGACATTCCTATAAACGAGAGCTCCTCTGCAAACAATATCAGGTTGCTACAGTATTCTCCAGAGCAAATCACATATTATTTCTTCCAGTTTTATTGAGATATAATTGACATTTAATGTTGTATAAGTTTGAGGTGTACAATGTGATGATTTGATACACATATATATTGCAAAATGATTCACAATAAGGTTAATTAACACATCCATCACCTCATGTAATTACCATTTCTTTTATGTGATAACATTTAAGATCTACTCCCTTACCAACTTTCAAGTGTATAATACAGTTTCATTACCTATAGTCACCATGCTGTACATTTGATTCTAGAACTTATTCATCTTATAACATTAAGTTTGTACCTTTGACCAACATCTCCCTATTTTCCTCACCCCAAAGCCCCTGACAAGCATCATTCTACTCTCTATTCTATGAGTTCGACTTTTTCAGGTTCCAAATATAAGTGCCTCATAAAACCTACCCAAGGACAAACTCACCTGATTTTTAAAATTTAGAACAAATAATTTAAATGTTCTTCACTTTTATATGATGGCCAGTTAAAGAATAAAGAAGAAAGGGGAAGGAAAGAAAGAAGACAATGTTGGATAAGGAATGAGGGAGGTGTATGAAGAGAAGGCAGAAAAAGGTTCTTCTTAAAAGCAGTTGTTTTCTACTAAAGCACAGAGATTAAAGTTACCATTTCTACTCTGTAACATCACCTAGAACTAAAGAAATTAGAGCTATTATTATTAGGAAAGTGGAGTTGCAGAAAAGATTAAAGGAATCGGGTTGTTTACCCTAAAAAAGAAAAGACTGGGAAGAGGTGGCATGATTTCTGTCTTTATCTCAAAGGCTTAAAAGACAGGAATTAGATGTCTATTATATGGCAGAAGCTATAGGGAAAGAAAGTTTGTCTCAACATAGGGGAGCACGGAATGTGATGACTACTTTCAGGAGGTAGTGAGCATACTCTTCAATGGAGGTACTTCAGCATCAGATGGGGCTTTGATTTAGGTGACTTTTAAGGTCTACCTGACTCAGTGGTATGTGGACTGTTAAAGGAATCTGGTGTATTTTCTTTCACTATTCATAAAAGATGGTGTGGGAAGCTTTTGTTGTCTTGCCTTAATCTTCTGGAATGTGGACCATGATGTTGTATGAACTGTGTGATGACTAGTGTAATGTGGGGCTTCTTCAGTAGGAACTGGTAGTTTAAGACCGGCCACAGCATTGATGTTACGGTCATCTTCCATTCTTGTGAGTCCATTTGTAATGGCTAAAGACTAAGAATAAAAATAGCAAATTCATGTATTGAATTTCTGTTTAGCTTTCTATTCCCAACACTAATTATTTGTTTCACTGAAGGCTTTTGCCTAGATTAGAAACCTAACTAAATAAAATATCTCTGAATATCTCAAGTTCTTTTATTTCACAACAGTGAATAAAATATACTTTCATATTCTAATGGTACAAATGAAGACAGAATAGGGTGAATAAGAGTAATTTAGGTGGAGAAATCAGATTTCAAATTGGGCTCTAAAGTGTATTAAAATGCGTTTTGTAAGAAGTCTATACAAAAATACATTTTAATCTGTTAATGCTCACAGATTTCATTATATTATCGTTTAAGTTGTTGGGAGAGCTTAATAGGTCACAGCTGATGCTATGCTACCTCATACTCATTTTCTTACCAAGTCCTCAACTGCTGAAGAAAAGGAGTTACTTGTGATATGGATATTTTACTGTCATCCCTTCATATAAAAGTAAGAAATTTCAGGGTTAGGGATAACTCATTCAGGAATCTATGTTTACTGATGAGGTTTTAAAGAAAGTCATACCAAGTGGAGGGGGATGCACTTAAGCAGGAGGGTTATTAAAAACCATTAAAATGTTAATTTAGCTTTTAAAAGCAATGCTTTTATCTCTAAGTATAAAGAGGGTGTTTGCTTATTCATTATCTATTCATTCTAAATAGAATAAATCATTTGGGAGTTAAAAAAGTAGGAACTCATCTTTTCCAATCTGTAAAGGAAATGGCTGAATAAATTAGCTACAAAAGCCAATATTTTAGTTTCTTTTCACATTAACGGGGCTTGAATTTAAAACAAAAAACCTTACCTTAGATTTGTAAGATTCAAAGATATGTTCACTTAATTTAGCATGTAGATAATTTTGCTCTAAATAAAAATAGCATAAATGCTCATTGTTTGGTGAGAAACAATCAACAAAATGAAAAGGCAACCTACGGAATGGGAAAAAATATTTGCAAATCATATATCTGTTAAGGGGTTAATCCCCAAAATATATAATGAACTGATGCAACTCAATAGCAAATATATATATATATATCCAATTTAAAAATGGGCAAAAGAACTGAATAGACATTTTCCCAGGAATGTGCAAATGACAATATGCCCGACATAACTAGTCATCAGGGAAATGCAAATCAAAACCACAGTGAGATGCCACCTCACACCTGTTAGAATGGCTGTCATCAAGAAGACAAGAAGTAATAATTGTTGGTGAGGCTGCAGAGATAAAGGAACTGGTGTGCATTGTTGGTGGGAAAGTAAATTGGTTCAACCACTATGAAAAGCAGTATGGAGGTTCCTCAAAAAATTAAAAATAGAACTATCCTTTGATCCAGCAATCCCACTTCTGGATATATATCCAAAGGAAATAAAATCAGAGTCTTGAAGAGATATCTATCTGCATTCCCATGGTCATTGCTGCATTATTCACAATAGCCAAGATATGGAAACAACCTAAGTGTCTGCTAACACTGATGGATAAAGAAGATGTGATATATATATATAATATATATATTATAACATATATATATACACATAATTCAGCAATGAGAAAGAAGGAAATCCTTCCATTTGGAACAATGTGGGTGGACTTGAGGGCATTATGCTAAGTGAAATAAATCAGACAAAGACAAATACTGTATGATCTCACTTATATGTGGAATCTAAAAAAGATAAACTCATAAAACAGAGTAGAATGGTGGTTTCCAGGGGCTGGGCCAGGTGGGGGCAGGAATGGGAAGATGTTGGTCAAAGGGTAAACAATTCCAGTTATAAGACGATTAAGTTCTGGAGATCTAATGTACAGCATGGTGACTGTCGTCAGTGATACTGTATCATACACTTGAATTTTGCTAAGAGAGTAGATCTTAAATGTTCTCACCACAAAAAGAAATGGTAGTCATGTGAGGTTATGGAGGTGTTAACTGATGCTACTTTGGTAATCATTTCACAATATATAAGTGCATCAAATCAACATGTTGAGCACCTTAAACTTACACAATGTTATATGTCAATTATGTCTCAATAAATCTGGGGGGAAAATTTTAAATAAATAAATTTTAAAAAGTAAGAAAAAGGTCATTGCGAGCTAAGGTAGTTGAAGAAAACTTTTTGAAAAAGGTAGGACTTGAACATGATGGTGAAGGAAAACTGGAACTCAAGGAAAAGAATGGAATTCTCTACGTTGTTAATAAATAGTGTTAAGGTGCAGAGACAGAAGTGGAAATACTGTCATATGAGGGAGGCAGTAAGTGCAGCAGTTTGTTTAGGGGGCAAGAATTTCATATTAGGGAGTAGTGGTTGAGGATGTTAAAATGCACTAGGTTCAGATCGTAAAGCTCCTTAATACCAAGATAAAGCCACTGTGAGCAGTAGGGAACCACTGATGGTTTCTGAGTGGGGAGACGAGGACATGTGCAAAGGGATATTTTTCAAGAGAGTGTTTTGCTAGCAGTGTAGAAGATGTTTTAGAGGCAGAGAGAGGAGCTAGAAAGCTCTTGCCTTAACCCAACTGTGAGGCAAAAAAGGCCTAGCATGGGGCACTATTAGCACTGCGAAAACATACAATAGAGATTAGATTTGGTGACCCTGATAGATTTTAGGGCATAGGAATGGCTCCCAGTCACCCAGATTTGAAACCCTGAAATGATCATGCCTTTGACACCAATAAGATAGTGGCCTTAATTCCATATATTTCCAAGTGATCATGAAAGGATTTATTTCAGTTAGCTTTGATAAATAAAATAAAAAATTCATCATTCAGTGTCATGATGAAGCTGAAAACTAATCTTAAAATGTAAAATATAAATCACTGCTTTAATTGTACATGTACATATCTTCTAAAAATAAATCCTGCATCTGTCTAAGTTGTAAAGAATATGTATTAAGGTTAAATAAAACAAGTACGCATTCTTTTTTCTTTTTCCCTCCAAGTGCTTTATTTATTTATTTAATTTATTTTTTTATGCAACAGGTTCTTATTAGTTATCAATTTTATACATATTAGTGTATATATGTCAATCCCAATCTCCCAGTTCATCACACCACTCCCGCCCCCCCCGCCACCGCTGTCCCACCTTGGTGTCCATACGTTTGTTCTCTACATCTGTGTCTCCATTTCTGCCCTGCAAACTGGTTCATCTGTACCATTTTTCTATGTTCCACATATATGCATTAATATGTGATATTTGCTTTTTTCTTTCTGACTTCACTCTGCGTGACAGTCTCTAGATTCATCCGCATCTCTACAAATGATCCAATTTCGTTCCTTTTTATGGCAGAGTAATATTCCATTGTATATATGTACCACATCTTCTTTATCCATTTGTCTGTTGATGGGCATTTAGGTTGCTTCCATGACCTGGCTATTGTAAATAGTGCTGCAATGAACATTGGGGTGCATGTGTCTTTTTGAATTATGGTTTTCTCTGGGTATATGCCCAGTAGTGGGATTGCTGGGTCATATGGTAATTCTATTTTTAGTTTTTTAAGGAACCTCCATACTGTTCTCCATAGTGGCTGTATCAATTTACATTCCCACCAACAGTGCAAGAGGGTTCCCTTTCTCCACACCCTCTCCAGCACTTGTTGTTTGTAGATTTTCTGATGATGCCCATTCTAACTGGTGTGAGGTGATACCTCATTGAAGTTTTGATTTGCATTTCTCTAATAATTAGTGATGTTGAGCAGCTTTTCATGTGCTTCTTGGCCATCTGTAGGTCTTCTTTGGAGAAATGTCTATTTAGGTCCTCTACCCATTTTTGGATTGGGTTGTTTGATTTTTTGATATTGAGGTGCATGAGGGGCTTGTATATTTTGGAGATTAATCCTTTGTCTGTTGTTTCATTTGGAAATATTTTCTCCCATTCTGAGGGTTGGCTTTTCATCTTGTTTGTAGTTTCCTTTGCTTTGCAAAAGCTTTTAAGTTTCATTAGGTCCCATTTGTTTATTTTTGTTTTTACTTCCATTACTCTAGGAGGTGGGTCAAAAAAGATCTTGCTGTGATTTATGTCAAAGAGTGTTCTTCCTATGTTTTCCTCTAAGAGTTTTATAGTGTCTGGTCCTACATTTAGGTCTCTAATCCATTTTGAGCTTATGTTTGTGTATGGTGTTAGGGAGTGTTCTAATTTCATTCTTTTACATGTAGCTGTCCAGTTTTCCCAGCACCACTTATTGAAGAGACTGCCTTTTCTCCATTGTATATCCTTGCCTCCTTTGTCATGGATTAGTTGACCATAGGTGCGTGGGTTTATCTCTGGGCTTTCTATCCTGTTCCATTGATCTATATTTCTGTTTTTGTGCCAGTACCATATTGTCTTGATTACTGTAGCTTTGTAGTATAGGCTGAAGTCAGGGAGTCTGATTCCTCCTGCTCCGTTTTTTTCCCTCAAGACTGCTTTGGCTATTCTGGGTCTTTTGTGTCTCCATACATATTTTAAGATTTTTTGTTCTAGTTCTGAAAAAATGCCATTGGTAATCTGATAGGGATTGCATTGAATCTGTAGTTTGCTTTGGGTAGTATAGTCATTTTCACACTGTTGGTTCTTCCAATCCAAGAACATGGTATATCTCTCCATCTGTTTGTATTATCTTTAATTTTTTTCATCAGTGTTTCATGGTTTTCTGCATACAGGTCTTTTGTCTCCCTAGGTAGGTTTATTCCTAGGCATTTTAATCTTTTTCTTGCAGTGGTAAATGGGAGTGTTTCCTTAATTTCTCTTTCAGATTTTTCATCATTAGTGTATAGGAATACAAGAGATTTCTGTGCATTAATTTTGTATCCTGCAACTTTACTGAATTCATTGATTAGCTCTAGTAGTTTTCTGGTGACATCTTTAGGGTTCTCTATGTATAGTGTCATGTCATCTGCAAACAGTGACAGCTATACTTCTTCTTTTCTGATTTGGATTCCTTTTATTTCTTTTTCTTCTCTGATTGCTGTGGCTAAAACTTCCAAAACTACATTAAATAACAGTGGTGAGAGTGGGCAACCTTGTCTTGTTCCTGATCTTAGTGGAAATGCTTTCAGTTTTTCACCATTAAGAATGATGTTTGCTGTGGGTTTGTCACATATGGCCTTTATTATGTTGAGGTAGGTTCCCTCTATGCCTACTTTCTGGAGGGTTTTTATCATAAATGGGTGTTGAATTTTGTCAAAAGCTTTTTCTGCATCTATTGAGATGAGCATATGGATTTTATTCTTCAATTTGTTAATATGGTGTATCACATTGATTGATTTGCGTATATTGAAGAATCCTTGCATCCCTGCGATAAATCCCACTTGATCATGGTGTATGATCCTTTTACTGTATTGTTGGATTCTGTTTGCTAGTATTTTGTTGAGGATTTTTGCATCTATATTCATCAGTGATATTGGTCTGTAATTTTCTTTTTTTGTAGTATCTTTGTCTGGTTTTGCGATCACGGTGATTTTGGCCTCATAGAACGAGTTTGGGAGTATTCCTTCCTCTGCAATTTTTTGGAAGAGTTTGAGAAGGGTGGGTGTTAGCTCTTCTCTAAATGCTTGATAGAATTCACCTGTGAAGCCATCTGGTCCTGGACTTCTGTTTGTAGGAAGATTTTTAATCACAGTTTCAATTTCATTACTTGTGATTGATCTGTTCATATTTTCTGTTTCTCCTGGTTCAGTCTTGGAAGGTTATACCTTTCTAAGAATTTGTCCATTTATTCCAAGTTGTCCATTTTATTGGCATAGAGTTGCTTGTAGTAGTCTCTTAGGATGCTTTGTATTTCTGTGGTGTGTGTTGTAACTTCTTCTTTTTCATTTCTAATTTTATTGATTTGAGTCCTCTTCCTCTTTTTCTTGATGAGTCTGGGTAAAGGTTTATCAATTCTGTTTATCTTCTCAAAGAACCAGCTTTTAGTTTTATTGATCTTTGCTATTGTTTTCTTTGTTTCTGTTTCATTTATTTCTGCTCTGATCTTTATGATTTCTTTCCTTCTAACTTTGGGTTTTGTTTGTTCTTCTTTCTCTAGTTCCTTTAGGTGTAATATTAGATTGTTTATTTGAGATTTTTCTTGTTTCTTGAGGTAGGATTGTATTGCTATAAACTTCCCTCTTACAACTGCTTTTGCTGCATCCCATAAGTTTTGGATCGTCGTCTTTTCATTGTCATTTGTCTCTACGTATTTTTTTATTTCCTCTTTGATTTCTTCAGTGACCTCTTGGTTATTTAGTAACGTATTGTTTAGCCTCCATGTGTTTGTGTTTTTTTACATTTTTTTCCCTGTAATTGATTTCTAATCTCATAGCGTTGTGGTCAGAAAAGGTGCTTGATGTGATTTCAGTTTTCTTAAATTTACTGAGGCTTGATTTGTGACCCAAGATGTGATCTATCCTGGAGAATGTTCCATGTGCCCTTGAGAAGAAAGTGTAATCTGCTGTTTTTGAATGGAATGTCCTGTAAATATCAATTAAATCTATCTGGTCTATTGTGTCATTTAAATCTTGTGTTTCCTTATTAGTTTTCTGTTTGTATGATCTGTCCGTTGGTGTAAGTGAGGTGTTAAAGCCCCCCACTATTATTGTGCTACTGTCGATTTCCTCTTTTATAGCTGTTAGCAGTTGCCTTACGTATTGATGCTCCTATGTTGGGTGCATATATATTTATAATTGTTATATCTTCTTCCTGGATTGATCCCTTGATCATTATGTAGTGTCCTTCCTTGTCTCTTGTAAAGTTCTTTATTTTAAAGTCTATTTTATCTGATATGAGTATTGCTACTCCAGCTTTCTTTTGATTTCCATTTGCATGGAATATCTTTTTCCATCCCCTCACTTTCAGTCTGTATGTTTCCCTAAGTCTGAAGTGGGTCTCTTGTCTTGAAGTGGGTCTCCATATATGTGGGTCTTGTTTTTGTATCCATTCAGCGAGCCTGTGTCTTTTGGTTGGAGCATTTAATCCATTCACGTTTAAGGTAGTTATCGATATGCATGTTCCTATTACCATTTTTTAAATTGTTTTAGGTTTGTTTTTGTAGGTCCTTTTCTTCTCTTGTGTTTCCCACTTAGAGAAGTTCCTTTAGCATTTTTTTTAGAGCTGGTTTGGTGGTGCTGAATTCTCTTAGCTTTTGCTTGTCTGTAAAGCTTTTGATTTCTCCATCGAATCTGAATGAGATCCTTGCTGGGTAGAGTAATCTTGGTTGTAGGTTCTTCCCTTTCATCACTTTAATTGTATCATGCCACTCCCTTCTGGCTTGCAGAGTTTCTGCTGAGAAATCAGCTGTTAACCTTATAGGAGTTCCCTTGTATGTTATTTGTCGTTTTTCCCTTGCTGCTTTCAATAATTTTTCATTGTCTTTAATTTTTGCCAATTGATTACTATGTGTCTCAGCATGTTTCTCCTTGGGTTTATCCTGCCTGGGACTCTCTGCGCTTCCTGGACTTGGGTGGCTATTTCCTTTCCCATGTTAGGGAAGTTTTTGACTATAATCTCTTCAAATATTTTCTTCGGCCCTTTCTCTCTCTCTTCTCCTTCTGGGACCCCTATGATGCGAATGTTGTTGCATTTAATGTTGTCCTAGAGGTCTCTTAGGCTGTCTTCATTTCTTTTCATTCTTTTTTCTTTAGTCTGTTCTGCAGCAGTGAATTCCACCATTCTGTCTTCCAGGTCACTTATCCGTTCTTCTGCCTCAGTTAATCTTCTGTTGATTCCTCGTACTGTAGTTTTCATTTCAGTTATTGTATCGTTCATCTCTGTTTGTTTGTTCTTTAAATCTTCTAGGTCTTTGTTAAACATTTCTTTCATCTTCTCGATCTTTGCCTCCTTTCTTTTTCCGACGTCCTGGATCATCTTCACTATCATTATTCTGAATTCTTTTTCTGGAAGGTTGCCTATCTCCACTTCATTTAGTTGTTTTTCTGGGGTTTTATCTTGTTCCTTCATCTGGTACATAGCCCTCTGCCTTTTCATTTTGTCTGTCTTTCTGTGAATGTGGTTTTTGTTCCACAGGCTGCAAGACTGTAGTTCGTTTTGCTTTTGCTGTCTGCCCTCTGGTGGATGAGGCTATCTAAGAGGCTTGTGCAAGTTTCCTGATGGGAGGGTTTGGTGGTGGGTAGAGCTGGCTGTTGCTCTGGTCGGCAGAGCTCAGTAAAACTTTAATCCGCTTGTCTGCTGTTGTGTGGGGCTGGGTTCCCTCCCTGTTGGTTGTTTGGCCTGAGGTGACCCAACACTGGAGCCTACCCGAGCTCTTATGTGGCGCTAATGGCAGACTCTGGGAGGGCTCACACCAAGGAGTACTTCCCAGAACTTCCGCTGCCAGTGTCCTTGTCCTCTCGGTGAGACACAGCACACCCCCCCCGCCTCTGCAGGAGACCCTCCAACACTAGCAGGTAGGTCTGGTTCAGTCTCCTATGGGGTCACTGCTTCTTCCTCTGGGTCCAAATGTGCACACTACTTTGTGTGTGCCCTCTAAGAGTGGAGTCTCTGTTTCGCCCAGTCCTGTTGAAGTCCTGTAATCAAATCCCGCTTGCCTTCAATGTTTGATTCTCTAGGAATTCCACCTCCCGTTGCCGGACCCCCAGGTTGGGAAGCCCGACGTGGGGCTCAGAACCTTCACTCCAGTGGGGGGGACTTCTGTGGTATAAGTGTCCTCCAGTTTGTGAGTCACCCACCCTGCAGTTATGGGATTTGATTTTATTGTGATTGCACCCCTCCTACCATCTCATTGTGGCTTCTCCTTTGTCTTTGGATGTGGGGTATCTTTTTTGGTGAATTCCATTGTCTTCCTGTCAATGATTGTTCAGCAATTAGTTGTGATTCTGGTGCTCTTGCAAGAGAGAGTGAGAGCATGTTCTTCTACTCCGCCATCTTGAACCAATCTCAGTATGCATTCTTTATAGAAATATTGATTAAATTGATTCTTCCTGATTAGTGATTTAAATTGACATGGTTTATTCCACTGACGCAAAGATTCTGTGCCCTCCAGGGGTCTCTCTGGAAAGGCAAGGCAGCTCACTGACAGCAGGGACTGGAACATTTCCAATTCAGTCCCAGAGCTCAGCCCACTTTATCTAGAAATTAAAGCAAATAGAAAGTTTCCTGAGGGTCCATGACAACAGAAAAATGTATGGGGTGTCATTTATGAACCAACACAGAGTTAAAAATCAGGAAGTCAATTATATATTTAGTTTCAATTGTTCTGTAATTGTATCATGTTAATTATATATTCAGTCATGTATTGTTGGCTATTGGTTTGTGTCAGTTACATAGTCTACCTTGTATTATTGTCAAGTTGTTTGTTTCACATGCATCAGATACAGAACTCCTAGATAAAATGGAGGCTCCCCAGGGATAGGGACTACACTTCTGTTTTGTTCCCCACCCCCCACCAGTGAATAGCATGAGACCTGGCACATGGCTAAGTACTGAAGTAGAATAAGGTATTTCATAGTATTTAAGTCTGGATCCATATACTATTGTGAACCTCTCTAACACTTTGGATTCCACAACAGTACTGGAAATGTTGACTTATACCAGCAAGATGACTTTATATTCCTTTTAGAGTTGTTTCCAGAGATACTGTTCATGTACAATCATGCAGGATACAAAGTACAAAGTAGAAATATATACTTATTTGTAAGAAGAGAGGATCTGACTGATTAATGGTCAGTTCTTGGCTTTTCCACTTGGGTCTGCCAGTTAAACTTGCTGAGCTCAGAGTTTCCCTACCTGCAAAATAGGACAGTAATTCCTGCCTTGGCAAGTGGTTGTGATAATTAAATACAATAACATGTCAGTGTCCTGGCAGCACCAGTTCCTTGGAGTAAGAACAGGTAACCCATTGTCCATCTTGTTAAGGTGTGCTACAGGGATGACAATAAATCTCTCTTTATGACAAATCAATTCAGAAATTCTGGTTCTCAGTAGCAGTGTCCATGGCCAATACTAAGGTACTGTTAAGCTCTGAAATGCTGTGATTTTATTCTCATGACCCCTTTTCATATGTATTGTCATTTATAAACAAAATGTTTTCACAACTGTTATCTCATTTGACCTTCACAACTGAAAGAAATGCATTAGAAGCATTAACTTCTTTATTGAGTCCTTAATACATGCTAAATGAATACATGTTCTCAATAAAACCACTGAGTACTGGTGATGCTGGCAATACATCAGTGAAAATACAGATGTACAGATGAAAATTCCTGCTGTCATAGAACTCACATTCTGGTGAATTGAACTCTGAGTGAAGAAACCTGGCTTCTAGTTCTGATGTAGCTACTAGCTCACTAGTTGTGAGAGAAAAATGTATGTGTTTATTTTCATGTATGCACATGTTCTTACCTAGATGCTTTCACAAGACCCTTATTGTCTCAAATAGAATACTTGTTTAATCCCACCCATTGTCAAAGTTTACAGAACTTGCCTTTAGGATGCATAGAATTTCTCTGGGCTCTGTTTGGTGGCACCTGTGGGCAGCACTTGGTAAAAAGTGCCTTGTCTCAAGGAGGGACCTGGGAACAGTTATTTACAGTGTGGAATTTTTTCAGCATGTTATTTTAGACATCTGCCTTTCATTTTGATTTTCATTTTGTTTAAATTTTGAATTTAATGCAGAGTAGTGTGGAGGCTCTGAATTGTTTGCTTTCTTTCTGTGTAATAAGGCTGTGCCATCCAATTATTGCAGCTCCTTAAAGGATCTCAATTGCATAAAATAATTCTTTTCTAAGTGCTTTCTCACCTCTCTTCTTTAGCCTCACATCCTCCCTGGGAATTTTGGGCCTGTTATTATGATTGCTGTTTGACAGTAGGAGGAACTAAAGTATAAAGAAAATAAATAGGTAGGCCAATATTCTCTGGGATTAAAAAGCAGTGTTACTCTTAGACTTGTGATTTTTTCATTACAGTAGGTTTTCCCAACTCAGCCGCCAGAGAACAACCACACCAGAAGAGAAAGCTACAGTTGTGCTGCACTTGGAATCAAAATACTTGGCCTCTGGTCCTAGTTCTACCTCTTTTATGACCTTGGACAAGCAGTTAAGCTCTCTGGGTTTCTGAAAATATAGGATAAATGATAGACTTTTCTTGAAACTCTCTCTTTAGATATCTTTCCCTAATCTTATTTTCTTTCCTCTGATTTTCTTTTACTCTCAACTTTTCTTACTCCTATTTCTTGTCCTCCTGAGGCTTGTTGTCTCTTGTAGCCCTGACTCTGATCTTCTTTAGCCTTCCCCCCCTCCTCCTGGTGTCATATTGCCCTATGTAATATTTGCTGATCCGTTTCTTACATCATCCTTGAATGAAGAGAAAAGAAGCCTGATTTGGCATCTTTACAAAGAATACGAGATCTTAATTGTCAAAAGAGTATGAAACATTAAACACAATGAAGATTAAAGGTCCTAACTAACTTGGTAAAGGTCTGTTTTACTTTAAGGAGCTAACAAAGAACTTTATTTAAATACATTTTTTAAAAGAAGCTATTGAGCTAGGGAAACTATATATTAATTTGGTGTGAGGGGATGCATGTATATGTGTGTATAATTTTAATTAAGTTCGGATGTTGTTTGGATCCCATGTGTAAATTGTATGTACCAAATGAGTTATTGTTAGTCATTAATAGTGAATAGAATAGCTTCTGAGATGTGTTAGTCACTATTTACTGCGGCAGAATGCTAGAAATACTGATAGCACGAAACTCTACCTCCTAATTATTCCCAGGGTCCAATTCTGCTCTCTATCTAATCTTCACTAAGTCATAGCAACATATTTTTCAGCAAATTTATGGTTTAGATACCTGGTTGGAAGGGGAGGGATTAATTAAACCACGTAAGTGTTTTCTTTGAAGCTAGAGTTTTCCTTCTCTTATGTTCAGATGGGAATTTATCATACCAACCCAACCCCCTTACTAAGAGATACTTTTTAATGCTTGGAAGGCAAGGGCAAGGAGCACAGAGGCTTTCTTCCTACATAACTCAGGAGTTTACCATCTTGGAACCCTATGAAGAAAATGAGAATCCTGTTACTGTGCTGTGGGTAGCCAAGAAAGTGGGAAGCTGGCTGTATGATACTGCTAGTTTCCTCTCCAAGTTGCGTGTGTGTGTGTGTATGTGTGTGTGTGTGTGTGTGTTAGGGGTGGGTTCGAAGAATCTAAGCAGCCTACAGGCTCAGAGAGATGGCTAGGCAACACTAACTACCTTACTTAGAGGTGTGGATGACTTTTGCTGACAGCATGTGAACTCAAACAGTCTTACCCCTCACTGCTAGTCTCCTCAATCTAGGCTATGTTAAAATTGCTACTAGCTCGGTGCTTTGTGACCACCTAGAGGGGTGGGAAAGGGAGGGTGGGAGGGAGACGCAAGAGGGAGGGGACATGGGGATATATGTATACATATAGCTGATTCACTTTGTTATAAAGCAGAAACTAACACAACGTTGTAAAGCAATTATACTCCAATAAAGATGTTAAAAAAAAATTGCTACTAGCTAAGGAATAGAGCTGTAAGTGAATACCTGAAACCGGTGGAGTGTTTGGATTTGTCTATAAGATTACTATGCTAAATATGTGAATTGCAGTTTTTAACACCAGACATAAGGGAATATTATCAATAATGAGACCCTGAAATGCAGACAGCTTCTATTTCAAGTAGGATACTTTCTTATGCACTTACGGGAAGGAACCAATCCCATGGCACATGGCCTACAGGTGATATATGGAAGGAAAGGGAAAATGAAAGGGGAAGTCATATTGGGAGATGACACTGGAAAGGTAAACTATGTAAGCCTTATCTTTGAAGACTGCGAATGCCAGGCTGAGTGATCTAAAATGTATTGTTTACATATACAGTTAGAGCAAGTCTCGTTGTGATCTGGACTATATGGGGGTAGAGGAGTGTATCCTTAGGGTTTAAACAAAACTGGCTTTGAATTCCTCTTTCTCACACTTACTATACGACCATTGCTATGTTGCTGCTTCTTTAATGTGCCTCACTATTCTCCTTTGTAGAATATAGATAATAGTAATTTCTCTTGCATAGTTGTTAATATTAAATGTTGTTAATATTAAATGTTGTAAATATTATGTGAGATAATGTATATAAAGTTCGGTGCCTGGCATGTTGTAAGTACTCAATAAATAGTAGCTGTTATGAGTAATCCTTGGACTTTGTATTACAGCCCTTTGATTCTGGTTTCTTCATAGAGTTTTGGAAGAAGTAAATGAGGTTGCTCTGTTGAGCCATTATGTCATTCCTAATTTGTAGAGCAGTTGATAAACTTCATTTGTGTTATTTCATTTGATCTTCACAATGAACCTTAGAAGTTGTTAGGACTATTTTACACATGAGAAAACTAAGGCCTAGAGGAGAAATGAACTTCTTAAGGTGACATAATAATGTCAGAGATAGGACTAGAACCCAGAGATCCTAATGCTGCATTCAGTGCTCTTTTCATTGCACCATACTCCTCAAAACGAGCTTAGGTTACTTTTACTTTGATTTGTTTCTGCCAAGGCTATGGTAGACCATATTGCGTAGGTTTTAAAGTTAGAGCTATATGATTGGCACAAGATTAAGCAAGAACAGTAATTTACATACTAATGTATGTTATTTAATGTAAACCCACTAGAAAACCTCCACCTCCACATCTCTCCCCATTTTATCCTTGAAGGCTAGCATTTATTAAAAATTAAAATAAATAAAAAGGCCTCTTATCCTTGAGATGAGCTTTTTGTAATTGTAATTTTCTAAAAAATCCTAATTACAAAGCAATACAGCTTTCAAGTAGTACAAGGATGATTCAATTTATAACTTGCAATCATTATCTTTCTCTGTCTAGAGAAGAAAACACACTGAAATTTTCTTCTTTTCAAAAATACCAAAACGATGTTGATATATTTTCTTTCTTCCTTTTGATAGAGCCTCCTCTCATAGAATTATTTTGTAATCCTGTTTAAAAGCCGGTTCCACCAATAACTGACTTTGAGTTTCCTGGGTTCCAATGTTTATTACTCCACTCTCTTATTTCTGCTCCTTCACGTGCAGTAAACCAAACACCCTCATCATTCAGCCAAACAATGCGTACCTACCGTGTGCTAAACACTGCATAAGATGCAAGTGTGATTGATACTGGAAAGTCTTGAAACTTAGGCACTGTGGGTATGGGTATTGGGGGAGGGGGGCTGCAAATGCAGTGTGTGCAGTAGAAAGAGCAATGGATTTGGCATGAGGAAACCTGAGTTCAAGCTCCAGCATGTCATATGAATCAGTTTCTTTATCTGTTAAATGAGGCCACTGAACTAATGTCTCTGCTTAGTGCCCTTTGGTCCAGTGTTGGCCCAAAATTTCTAGTTCGATATTTTAGGCTATTAAGCTATTAAGCTGGGGGTTGACCAACTCCTCTGAAGATTCCACAAATAAAGAAAAAACAGTGTAAGTACAGCTCTCTGACTTTTCTGGTGATTTTCTGTTCAGGTTTCTTGTGAAACAGAGTTCCATGTTTCATAGATTCCAAGTCATACACCCTGAAGTGAACAGTTACCTTTACCCCATCTGGGCTCAGGAATGGTCCTACGATTTTAATTATATTATGACTTTTATTTTTGCTTTTTATTCCTAGTAGAAATAATGTTCCGGATGTGATAGGAAAGTGTTAGAACTTTTTGGTTTTTTAAGCAGAAATGTACTCCCTCCTCCAGCAACAAAAAAGCTCCTTTCCATTTCCATTGTAATTTGAAAGGGTCATCTTTGTTTAGAGATTAGAGAGCCTTAGAATGCCATATGTAAAAGCTAATAGAGCCTATATAGCTATTGAAGAAATTGAATCAATAATTAACCTTCCCAAACAGAAAGCACCAAGACCAGATTGGTTCACTGGTGAGTTCGACCAAACATTTAAGGAAGAAATTGTACAATCTCTTCCAGAAAATTGAAGTAGAGGGAATACTTCCTAAACCATTTTATAAGGCCAGCATTATCCTAATAACAAAACCAGACAAAGACCAAGAAAGGAAAGCTACATATCTCTCATGAACATAGATGCAGAAATCCTCAAAAATATTAGCAAATCAATCCAATAATGTATCAAAAGAATTATACAACACCAAGTGGGATTTATTCCAAGTATGCAAGACTTTTTCAACATTTGAAATACAATTAATGTAATCCATCACATGAACAGGCTAGAGAAGAAAAATCATATGATCATATCAATAGGTGAAGAAAAAGCATTTGACAAAATCTAACACCATTTTTTGATTAAAAAAAAAACTCTTAGCAAACTAGGAATAGAGGGGAAATTCCTCAATTTGATAAACAACAACTACCAAAAATCTACAGCTAACATCATAGCTAATGGTGACAAATTAAATGCTTTCCTAAGATGGGGAGCAAGACAAGCATGTCCACTCTCACCATGTCTATTAAACATTTTGCTGGAAAATCCTAGATAATGTAGTAAGACAGGAAAAGGAAATAAAAGGTATTAGGAAGGAAGAAATAAAGCTATCTTTGTTTGCAGAAGACCTGATTGTTTACATAGAAGATCCCAAAGAATCAACGACAAAAAACTCTCTTGGAAATAATGAGTGATTATAGCATGGTTATAGGATACAAGGTTAATATACAAAAGTTAATTGCTTTCTTATATACTAGCAATTAATTGTGAAATTTAAAACACAATACAATTTACATTAGCACCAGAAAATGAAATACTTAGGTATAAACCTAACAAAATATGTACAATGTGCAAAAATATGATCTATATGAGGAAAAAAACAAAAGTCTGATGAAAGAGATCAAAGAAGATCTAAATAAATGGAGAGATATTCCATGTACATGGACAGAAAGACTCAATATTATCAAGATGTCTGTTCTTCCCAACTTGATGTATAGAGTTAACCCAATCTCAATCAAATCCCAGTAAGTTATTAGAAAGATGCCAACAAACACTCTAAAGTTTATATGAGAAGGTAAAAGACACAGAATAGCCAACACAATATTGAAGGAGAAGAACAAAGCTAGAGGACTGACACTATCCAACTTCAAGACCTACTATAAAGTTACAGTAGTCAGGACAGTGTGGTAAGAGCAAAAGAATACACAAATAGATTAGTGGAACAGAGTACACACACACACACAAATAAAGCCAGCTGATCTTTTACAAAGGAGCAAATGGAGAAAGGATAGTCTTTTCAACAACTATCCAATGGAGATCCAATTTTCAACAACTTTCTCAATGGAGAAAGGATAGTCTTTTCAACAACTACTGGTGGAACAATGGGACATCCACGTGTAAAAAAGTGAATCTAGACACAGACATTACATCTTTTTCAAAAATTAACTGAAAATGCATCATAGACCAAAATATAAAACGGAAACTATTAAACTTCTAGATGATGACAAAGGAGAAAATCTAGGTGACATTGTGTTTGGTGATGACTTTTTAGATACAACACCAAAAGCATGAACCATTAAAGAAACATTAGTAAGTTGGGCTTATTTATTTATTTATTTATTTATTGGCTGCATTGGGTCTTCATTGCTGCACACGAGCTTTCTCTAGTTGCGGCGAGCCGGGGCTACTCTTCCTTGCAGTGCGCGGGCTTCTCACTATGGTGGCTTCTCTTGTTGCATAGCATGGGTTCTAGGCATGCGGGCTTCAGTAGTTGTGGCCTGCAGGCTCAGTAGTCGTGGCTTATGGGCTCTAGAGCGCAGGCTCAGTAGTTGTGGTGCACGGGCTTAGTTGCTCCGCGGTATGTGGGATCTTCCCGGACCAGGTATCAAACCCGTGTCCCCCACATTGGCAGGCAGATTCTTAACCACTGTGCCACCAGGGAAGTCCCTGGGCTCAGTTAAAACTTAGAACTTCTGCTCTGTGGAAGACACTATTAAAAGAATAAAAAGACAAACCACAGACCAGGAGGAAATATTTTCTGTTAAAGGACTGGTGTCCAAAATATATAAAGAACTTTAAAAATTAAACAATAAGAAAACAACTTAATTTAAAAATGGGTAAAATATCTGAACAGAATATATACCAATGGCAAATAAGCATATGAAAAGATGCCGAACATCTTATATCATGAGGAAATTGCAAAATAAAACATTAATGAACATACCCATGTTCAGAGCAGTGGTATTCACAATAGCCAAGAGGTGGAAGCAACCCAAATGTCCATCAATGGATGAGTGAATAAACAAAATGTGCTATATACATGCAATGGAATACTATGCAGCATCTGAAAAGGAAGGAAATCCCATCACATGCTACAACATTGCTGAACCTTGAGGACATTATATTAAGTGAAATAAGCCAATCACAAAAAGACAAATACAAGTCCAATTATATGAAATATCTAAAGTAGTCAAATTCATAGATATAGAAAGTAGAATGATAGTTACCAGGGGCTGGGGGAAGGGAGCAAAGAGGAGTTGTTGTTTAATGAGTATAGAGTTTTAGTTCTGCAAGAAGGTTCTGGAGATCAGTTTCACAACAGTGTAAACATACTTAATACTATTGAACTGCACTTAAAATGGTTTAGATGGTAAATTTTCTGATATGTGTTTCTTACCACAAAAAAGATCAGCTATTAAAAAACAACAACAATGAGATACCAGTATACAATATAATAGATACACGTATTAGAATGGCAAAAGTCCAAAACACTGACAATACCAAATGCTGGCGAGGATGTGGAGCAACAGGAATTCATTGCTGGTGGGACTGAAAAATAGCACAACCACTTTGGAAGATAGTTTGACAGCTTCTTACAAAACTAAACATATTCTTACCATATGATCCAGTAATTGTGCCCCTTTGTATTTATCAAAGTGAGCTGAAAACTTATGTCCACACAAAAACCTGCACACAAGTGTTTATAGCAGATTTATTTATAATTGCCAAAACTTAGAAGCAATCAAGATGTCCCTCAATAGGTGAAGAATAAACACACCGTGGTACATCCACACAATAGAATATTATTCAGCAATAAAAAGAAATGAGCTATCAAGCCATGAAAATTACTGAATATCAGATTAAAGAATAAAAGGATCTCCTACGGAAAATACTAGAGGGAGGAAAGTTAGACTCATTATCTGAGGATTTGGTGCTCTCAAAAGTAGAAACCTTTCTGATGACACTTATGCAAGTTGGTTGCTTGAGATTTGCTCATCAGGTCTATAAGGAAGACTCATAAATGCCTCAGCAAACCTCTTAAATGAATATTGCTAAGTGAAAGAAGCCAATCTGAAAAGGCTACATGCTCTAGGATTCTAACTATATGACATTCTGGAAAAGTCAAAACTATGGAAATAGTAAAAAGATCAATGATTGCCGGAAATTCAAGGGGAGGGAGGGAAGAATGAACAGGTGGAGCACAGGGGATTTTTAGGGCAGTGAAACTATTCTGTGTGATACTGTAATGGTGGATCCATATCGTTATACATTTGCCAAAGCGCATAGAATGTACAGCACAAAGAGTGAACACTAATGTAAACTATGCACTTTAGTTAATAATGTATCAACATTGACTCATAAGAAAGAAGAAAAACTACGTTAAATATTATTTATCTTCGAAAAATGATAGTACTGGCCCTACTTACTTGTCAGAGTGTGGGGAGGTACTAATGAGATTGAGGAGAGTCTTAGATTTGCATTTGAACCCTTTCTCTGCTGTTTATTAGCTGTGTGATTTGGGCAGGTTATTTAACTTCTCTGAGATGTGGTTTGTGGGTTTGTTTTTTTTTTAAACGGAGTTAATTGTGGCTACCTTGCGGCATTATTGGGAGGATTATAAACAGGAATGTATGAAAAGAGATTTAGCATGAGGCCTGGTACAGAGTAAGTGCTCAGTATCCAATAGACTTTGAAGCAAAAGATTGGAAACAACTGAAATGTCCATCAGTAGGGGACCAGCTAAATAAATTTTACTGTATGATCTATCCATGCAATAAATATTTTGCAGCTATAAAAAAAGATGAGACATTCTGAAAAAGACAAATCTGTAGGGACAGAAAACAGATCAGTTGTTACCGGGGATTTGGGGAAGGATTGCCTCCAAAGGGAGAGCAAAAGTCATTGTGTCAGTGTTCCAATTTCTCTATTCTCACCAACACTTATTTTCCTTTTTTTAAATTATAGCCATCCTAGTGGATGTGGAGTAGTATCTCACTGTAGGTTTGATTTGTATTTCTCTAATGACTAATGACATTGAGCATCTTTTCATTTTCTTGTTGACCATTTGTATCTCTGGAAGAATGTCTATTCAGGTCCTTTGCCCAAGATTGTTTGTCTTTTTGTTGTTTAGTTGTAAGAGTTCTTTATATATTCTGGATACCAGACTTGATACATGATTTGCGTATATTTCCTCCCATTTTGTGGATTGTGTTTTCACTTTCTTGATAGTGTCCATTGAGATACAAAAGTTTTTAATTTTGATGAAATCCAACTTATCTATTTTTTTCTTTCATTGCTTATACTTTTGGTGTTATCTAAGAAACCAATGTCAAACCCAAGGTCTTGAAGATTTATGCCTATGGTTTTCATCTAAGAGTTTTATAATTTTAGCTCTTACATTTAAGTTTTTGATCCATTTTCATTAAAAATTTTATATGGTGTGAGGTAAGTGTACATCTTCATTCTTTGGCATGTTGCTATCCAGTTTTCCCAGCAGCATTTGTTGAAGAGACTATTCTTTCCTCATTGAATGGCCTCAGCACCCCTGTTGAACTCTAACCATAGATCTATGGGTTTACTTCTGAAATCTAAATTATGTTCCATTAATCTCTGTTTCATTTCCCATGCCTGTACCACACTGTTTTGTTTACCATAGTTTTGCAGTAAGTTTAGAAACTGGGAAGTGTGAGTCCTCCAAATTTGTTACTCTTTTTCAAGATTATTTTGGCTATTCTGAGTCCTTTACAATGAATTTTAGGATTACCTTCTCTATTTCTGCAAAAAGGTCACTGGGGTTTTGATAAGGATTGCACTGATTCTGTAGATCTTTTCAGGAGTTCTGCTATCTTAACAATAGTAAGTCTTCCCATACATAAACACAGGATATCTTTCTATTTACTTAGGTCTTATTTAATTTCTTTCAACAGTGTTTTGTAGTTTTCAGTGCACGTCTTGCACTTCCTTGGTTAAATCTATCCATAAGTATTTTATTCTTTTTGATACTATTGTAAATGAAATTGTTTCTTTTTTATTCATCACAATGTCCTTATTGTAAAAATTGGCAACAAGTTAACTGTTCTCTTATAAAGAAATAAACATACTGTAGTCTATTCAAAGGGTAGAATATTTTTCTATATAACTTAATAACAGGAGGGAAATCTCTTGAGATATTGATAAGTGCAAAATCTTAGATACACTAAAATAACAATTTTAAGATGCATGTATGCATTCAACAAATACAATTAATTAACATGAAATTGTTTCCTAATTTCCTTGTAGAATTACTCATTGCCATTATATAAGAATACAGCTGATTTTTTTGTGTTGATTTTGTATGCTGCAACTTTGCTGAATTTGTTTATTAGCTCTAATGGTGTTTTGCAGGATTTTTTAGGATTTTCTACATAAAAGGTCATGTCATCTGTCAATGGAGATAGTTTTACTTCTTCCTTTGCAATTTGGCTGCCTTTTATTTCTTTTTCTTACCTAATACCTCAGGCTAAAACTTTTGGTACAGTGTTAAATAGAAGTTGTTCCTGATCTTAGGCAGAAAGCTCTCAGTCTCTCACCATTGAGTTTGATGCTCACTGTGGGTTTTTCACAAATGCCCTTTACCATGTTGAAGAAATTCTCTTCTGTTCCTAGTTTGTTGAGTGTTTTTATTGCAAAAGTTGTTGAATTTTTCCAAATGATTTTTTTGGCATCCATTGAGATGATCATGTGATGTTTTTTCCTTCATTCAATTAATGTGGTATATTATATTGATGGATTTTGTATGTTGAACCATACTTTCATTCCTGGGATAAATCCCACTTGGTCATTCCTGGGATAAATCACACTTTCATTCCTGGGAAAAATCCCAGCTGCTTTTAATATGCAGCTAGATTCTGCTTGCTTGAAGATTTTTGCACCTATATTTATAAGCAATATTGGTCTGTAGTTTTCTTGTGATACCTTTGGCTTTGGTATCAGGGTAATGCTGGCCTCATAGACTGAGTTAGGAAACGTTCCCGCCTCTTCCATTTTTGGAAGAGTTTGAGGATAATTGGTGTTAACTCTTCTCTAAATGTTTGATAGAATTCATCAGTGAAACTATCTGGTCCTAGACTTTTCTTTTAGGAGGGTTTTGATTACTGATTCAATCTCTTTACTTGTTAAAGTTCTGTTCAGATTTTCTATTTCCATTTGACTCAATTTTGGTAGTTTGTGTGTTTCTAGGAATTTGTCCATTTTGTCTAGCTTATCTACTCTGTTGGCATACAATTGTTCATAATATTTCTTATAATCCTTTTCATTTCTGTAAGGTTGGTAGTAATGTTTCCACCCTCATTTCTGATTTTAGTAATTTGAGTCTTAGCTTCTTTTTCCCTAACCGGTCTAGCCAATGGTTTGTAAATTTTGTTGATCTTTTCAAAGAACCAACTTACAATTTCATTGATTCTCTTTATTGTTTTTCTATTCTCTATTTCATTTATTGGCACTCAATCTTTATTATTTCCTTCATTCTGCTCTCTTTGGGCTTAGTTTGCTATTCTTTTTCTAGCTCCTTAAGTTATAAATTTAAGTTATTGATTTGAGATTTTTCTTCTTTTTACATATAGGCATATACAGCTATAAATTTCCCTCTGAGCACTGTTTTCACTGCATCCCATAATTTTTGATATGTTATGGTTTTTTTCATCTCAAAGTATTTTCCAATTTCTCTTGTGATTTCTTCTTTGACCTACTGGTTGTTTAAGCATGTGTTGTTTAATATCTACTTTTGTGAGTTTCTAGTTTTCTAATTTTGATTTCCAGTTTGGAAGAGATACTTTGTATGATTTCTGTCTTTTTGAGTTTATTGAGACTTGTTTTATGGCCTAATATATAGCCTAGCCTGGAGAGTGTTCCATGTGCACTTGAGAAAAATGTGTGTTCTGCTGTTGTTGGGTCTAGTGTTCTCTATATTTCTGTTAGGTCTTAATAGTTTATGGCTTTGTCCAAGTTCTCTATTTCTTCATTGATCTTCTGTTTAGTTGCTATACCCATTATTGAAAGTGGGATATTGAAGTCTCCAACTATTATTATAGAACTGTGTATTTCTCCCTTCAGTTGTCAGTTTTTGCTTCGTATATTTTGGGGTTCTGTGTTATATGTGTATATATTTATAATTATTATATTTTCTTGATGAACAGATTCTTTTATCAATATATAATGTTCTTTTACTGGGTTTGAGGAGTTTATTATTATTTTGGGCCAGCTAAATCCCCAGATTTGAGGAAGTATGTGCATGTGTGTGTGTGCTACTGGTCTGTGAGGTAAATAGCAAGGGGAGAGGGGACCACATGATCTTTAATTCCATGAGAGATCAGAAGCATTTTCTGTAGCAGCTCTGAAACCAGCATGAATTTGGATCATTAACTCCCTAGTCTAATAAAATCCTATAGCTGGGTTTAGAATGTGTCAGTAGACTTACTGTGAAGGAGAGCCAGGCCTTCATTGAGGCCTTTGTGAAAATCTCCCTCTATGCACAAATAGCAATTGGAATCCAATCTATTTCACACTCAGCAACAAATATTCTTAGATCTACAGTATCACTATTCAATAAAATTAAAAAGCAGTGGCAACTTGAGGCTTTTCTTCATTGCTTTATTATTTCGCTATCATCTTTTCCTTTTTTTTTTCAGGTACTATTTTTTTTTTTAATCAGTTGCTAACATTATATGGGAATGTGCTTAACAAATTAAAGCTATGTTTTAAATTGTCTTTTCAGGCCTTACAAAGTCATAATGAACAACTAAAATGGAAGAAATCATCAACAAATATTAATGTGAAGTTGGAAGAATTTCCTTTACTTCTTTTTCTTCCTCTGTTTTTCTCCAACTATTTTATTTTCCCTTTTTTCTTTCTATCTTTCCTTTTTTTTCCTCTTCACTTCCCCTTTTCTTTGCCCTTCTCTCCCATCCAACTTTCTCTCTGGTTTCTCCTTTTCTGTATTATTCCATTTACCCTATGACTGTTGCATTATTGAATACTGGCCATGAGACTAAGTATTTTAAGTTAACATCAATAGGGATGTGTTAATAGAAGGAATAACCATAATTTTGTTTCTTTGTGGGGAAAATTGCAGAAATTAAAATTTAAAAACGTATACTCTATTGCCATCTAGCTAGAGCTTCTGTGTTGGCAGCAAATGTACTGGGGGAAAATAAAGGTTAAAAAAATTTTAACCTGGTAAGAGAATTATAGTAACCAAATGTTCACCTTGCTCTTTATGAAAATTATCTAAATACAAAGAAGAAAGCAAGACTCTGTCCTAAGAAACACCTTCTGCAAAAGCCCCTTTGGCTTCAAAGCCATGAATTTCAGGCAAAAACCAGAGTTTCTCAGGTTGTCTGTCACACTGACAGTTGGGCTTCTTGAAAGTCCTGATTGAAGGAAGAATGAAATATAAAAGCAGCTATTAGGTTTAAGTACAGTTAAATGTGGTCGTGGCAGAATAGACTTGTGTTCCTTTCTGAGTGAGGTACTCCTTATTTCTCTGCAGGTTGATAAGATTTGGAAATCTCCATTGAATTTTAGGTTTATTTTCCACCTTTATTATTTTAATCTTCCCTTAGGCTGTAGTCAGGCTGGAATCGGCTAGGAAGACTTTTGGCAGTTGAAATCTTTTACAGGATGGTGATCTGGCCCTTTAGTTTTGAGGTTGGTGTACTGTGTGTGAGAATATATATATATTTATCACACACAGTCACTATCTTCGAAAGTGAGGGTGCACGTCTTTCTCAGCCATCTCTTTCCTACAAAGCCATTGAAGTAATGTCAAGGTCTGAAGCTAGCACATTCTGGTCATAGGGAGTCAAGTGTTATTTCCTTGAAGAGTTCGTCCTGACAAAGGACCTTCAAGGGTAGGGAGTAATAATGTTGTGATTGCTCTGAGTGGCCCCAACTCTCCTCTGGGAGGTAGGCATTACTGGCTCTAAAATATTACCTCTCTATGTCTAGTGAACAGGAAGAGTGATATTTTGAAGGCACTTTGGTTTACTGGCAATGTGTCCTTCTTAGCCAGTGTGGTTGAGTGGCCATGGCTCACCAAGAAGCAACATGTATCTTAACCATAGAAATACAAGTTTTGGTTCATTCTCCCTTCTTTTAAAAATGTCTACCTAGAGATGGCTTTCACGTTGCCCTCATTTCTTGTAGAACACAGAACTCTGCCTAGGAAGAGTTATATCATGCACAGTTTCATCCTGCTTCTTACTGAACCCATCTCTCTGGGATTGCTGGTGATTGGAACTCACATGGAACATTCTACTTCGAGCTTATGTTTGGTAAAACAGCTGGTATTGTGAAGCAAACCCACGGGAAGTTCCTAGGGTATGTTTCTGCCTCCCATGCAGCTAAAAAGGAGCTCAGAATGTGTAGATCTGAAAGGGCCTTTGGAGACCATCTGGTTCAACCTCTCATGGTATGGATGGAAAATTCAGGCCCCGAGTTGAAAAGGAACTTCCTTAAGGTCACACAGTCAGATAATGATGGACCTCTGCCTTCAGAAGGCTGTTATTCCTCCCTAGTTGTATGTTAAGGAGGAATCTAACTGGTGTATCTGTTTAAACTAACGATGTGTGTGTGAACGTTTTCACATATTCCATATGGTTTAACTTTAAAAACTTTATTTTGAATTAATTTTATATTTACAGAAAAGTTGCAAAAATATTACAGAGAGTTCCCATACACTCCTCACCCAGTTTCTGCTAATGTTATTGTCTTACGCTACTATGGTACATTTACCAAAACCAACATTGGTATATTACTATTAACTAAACTCCAAACTTCATTCAGATATCACCAATTTTCCCATTAATGTCTTTTTTTTAAATGCCAGGATCCAGTCCAAGGTACGACATTGCGTTTAATCATCATGTGTCCTTAGTCTTCTCTGGTCTGTGGCAGTTTCTCAGTTTTTCCTTGTTTTTCATAAATTTAACATTTTTTGTAGAGTACTGGTCAGATGTTTTGCAGAATGTCCCTCAATCTGTGTTAGGCTGATGTTTTTCTCATGATCACACTGGGGTTATCGGTTTGGGAGAAGAATACCACAGAAATAAAGTGCCATTTTCATCACGTTATATCAAGGGGTACATAATATCAGCAAGCGTTATCACTAGTAAGTAACACTACTTAACTTTGATCACTCCGTTAACATAGTGTTCGCCATGTTTGTCCAAAGTAAAGTCACTGTTTTTTGCCTTTTCTTTCTCTGTTCTTTGGAAGTAACTCACTAAGTTCAAGCCACACTCAAGCGTGCCCTCCAGGAAGGGGGAGTATCTACACATATTATTTGGAATCATCTGTAAGGAATATCTGTGCCTTTTCCACCTTTATTTATTTATTCAATCATTCATTTATATGTGTATGGACTCACATATACTTATTTTATACTTTGAGTTTTAATCCAATACTACCTCATTTATTTTGTTGCTCAAAATTGTCACAGCTTTGACCATCGGGAATTCTTTCAGGTTGGCTCCTGTATCACTTTGAAATGCCCCCTTCCTTTTATATTTTTAGTACTTCCTTATTTTCTGGTAGTACAAGATACTTGAGACTCATCTAGTATTTTCCCTTTCTTAGCCCTAGAATTATCCATTTCTCCAAAGAACCCCAGTTCCTTTTATTGGAAAATTGTATTTTAGAAATGAAGGTATGGGAGCCCAAGAAACCTTGAGAAAGAACAAAGCTGGAAGTATCATGCCCTCTGATTTCAAACTATACTACAAAGCTACAGTAATCAAAACAGTATGGTACTGGCACAAAAACAGACACACAAATCAACAGAACAGAATAGAGAGCCCAGCAATAAACCCAAGCTTATATGGTCAATTAATATATGATGAAAGAGGCAAGATATATATATATGTATATATATATATATATATACACACACACATATATATGTGTATATATACATATATATGTATATATGATATAATTATCTTCAATAAATGGTGTTGGGAAAACTTGACAGCTATATTATAAAGAGCCAAACTGGACTACTTTCTCACACCATACACAAAAGTAAACTCAAAATGGATTGAAGACTTCAATGTAAGACCTGAAACCATGAAACTCCTACAAGAAAACATAGGCAGTACATTCTTTGACATCAATCTTAGCAATATGTTTTTTGCTCTGTCTCCTCAGGCAAGGGCAACAAAAGCAAAAATAAGTAAGTGGGACTACATCAAACTAAAAATCTTTTGCACAGTGAAGGAAACAATCAACAAAATGAAAAGACAGCCTAGTAAATGGGTGAAGATAGTTGCAAACCATATATCTCAGAAGGGGTTAATATCTGAAATATATAAGAAACTCATACAACTCAACATCAAAAAAACAAACAACCCAATTTAAAAAACAGGCAGAGGACCTGAACAGACATTTTTCCAAAGAAGACATACAGATGGCCAAGAGACACATGAAAAGATGCTCAACATCACTTATCATCAGGGAAATGCAAATCAAAACCACAATGAGATATCACCCTACACTTGTCAGATTGGCTATTATCAAAAACACAATAAATAACAAATGTTGGTGAGGATGTGGAGAAAAGAGAACCCTTGTGCACTGTTGGTAGGATTGTAAATTGTTGCAGCCACGATTGAAAACAGTATGGAAGTTCCTCAAAAAGTACAAAATAGAACTGCCATATGATCCAGCAATTTCACTTCTGGGTATTTACCTCAAGAAAACAAAAACATTAATTCGGAAAGATACATACACACCAGTGTTCATAGCAGCATTACTTACAATAGCCAAGGTATAGAAGCAACCTAAATGTTAATTGATAGATGAATGAATAAAGAATGTGTAATATATGTGTATATATCATATATATACATATATACATACACAATGGAATATTACTCAGCCCTAACAAAAAATGAAATCTTGTCGTTTGTGACAGCATGGATAGATCTAGAGGGTATCATGCTAAGTGAAATAAATCAGACAGAGGAAGGCAAATACTGTATGCTCTCACTTATATGTGGAATCTAAAAAAGAAAATGAAACAAAAACAAGCTCATAGATAGAACAAATGGGTGGTTGCCAGAGATGAGGGGAGTGTGGAGGGTGTGAAATAGGTGAAGGGGATTAAGAGCTACAAACTTCGTTGTACAATAAATAAGCCTCGGGGATGTAATATATAGCATAAGGAGTCGATAATAATGTAATAACTTTGTATGGGGACAGATGGTTACTAGACTTATCATGGTGATCATTTCATAATGTATGCAAATGTCAAATCACTATGTAGTAACACCAGAAACTATCAATATTGTATGTCAACTATATTTCAGTTAAAAAAGAGAAAGAAATCAAGATCTGGAGTGATCACTGTTACTGAGTTGTTATTGATTCTAGGCTTTCTTAGTTGACAGGGCTAGGTAATATATGTTTGTATATTAACCCGTGTATACATGCATATCTATAGTTGTTTCTATATCTTCTGTCTATCTATGCATTTGTATATATATTACGCTAAGCATAAGTTCATACTGATGTCTTCAAATCTAATCTAGTACAGGGTTCATTCTAGCCTTCCTTTCTTGTTATCTGTAACTTCTCTCTCTAACAGTGAGCAACCTGGCTTTCACTGTCCACCATCCATTTATTTATTTGTTCAACCCCAGTATACGTGTAAAGTAGGTTCAGAATTGTTCACTCATACCCAAAAAGAAACAAATGTACCAACTAGAGTACAGTGCTTATGTATGGTTCTTTTGTCTTTACCCTTATAGTTTCCAGTCAAAACACAATTTTCCAAAGTCAACTTCATACCCCTACCCAGTGCAGTTATGTCACACATTTGTAACACAGTTAGATTCATTTGTCACAGTCTGCATTTCATCATTTATCTCTTGACATCTGGTTGATTTTTTAATGTGCATACACTAAGGCTCATTCTCTGTGAATTACAGTTCTATAGGTTTTGATAAATGCATAGTATCATGTGCTCATCACCCCAGAGCCATAAAGAGGAGTTCTATCACCCTCAAAATTCTTCTGTGTATCCCCTTGGTTATCAACCAGCCCCCCTTTTTTCAACACCCGGAAACTACTGATGGGAATTCCATCCCTATGGTTTTACCTTTTCCAGAGTGTCATGTGAATATAATCATACATCATGTAGCCTTTGTGTATGCCTTCTGTCTCTTAGCAAAATGCATTTAAGGCTTACCCATGTTGTTGTGTGAATCAGTAGTTCTTTCAAATAGTTCCTCTTTATCACCAAATAATATTCCATTGTAAAGATGTTTATCCATTCTCCTATTGAAAGAAATATTGATTGTTTATAGCTTTTAGAAATTATGAATAAAGTTTCTATAAACATCACATGCAGGTTTTTGTGTGGACGTAAGTTTTCAATTCACTTGGGTATATACCTTGGAGTGTATTTGCTGCTATGATTAAACTACTTTTAATTCAATCCCTTTCCAAGAAGTCCGACTGGAGGTTGTGAGTATGGTGCAGTGGGGTATCTGCTGCTGAGCTCATTGATTGCAGTAGTGGTCACTTTCATAGCCTATTCTATATGGATGGAAAATGGAATATCCAAAGGATGTTTCCTCCCATGGGTACCAGAAAGATGAAATTTCTAAAAATGACCAGTAGATGGCAGGGTACTGGCCCCCTGGGAGTTGGAAATCTTTGGAAGATTCTGGGAGACTGTTAAAATTGTATCGTCCTCTCCTCTTTTCTTGATAAAGGGATATTTGAGCCAAAATCAGGAAATATAATCAAGATTTCTGGCTCCCAGCATGTACCTCCCTAATAATTCAGGAAGTTAGGCTTGGGTTTCATGTTGGCAAGCATTCCAACAGATAAACTTGTGTAATGATAAACTTTGGGTTAGATAACAAGTTTTGACCTGGAATGGGGTATGTAGCATTACATCATGTTTGTGTCCCTTGCTGACCTCTCTGCAAAGCAGAGGAAGCTTGGAACATTGATGCCTGGTTTCTAATGCCAACTATCTAGTGCTCAACCTCTCCTAGCCTCCTATTCATGACATCAATAAAATGAGGATAACACCTACCCATTCACATTTACAGGGTTGTTGATAGGGATCAACATAAGGTAAACAATATGAAATATATTAAAGTACTTTATAAATTTAACATCATACAACTGTGAATTATTAAGTATTAATGATCAGATTAGACAGAATATAAAATGCTACATGTGTTAGGTGGTATCACATGTTTAAAAATCAGTCTTGAAGATACACTCTGTTTTTCCTCCATCAGGAGAGGTAGATATTTAATTCTTAAAGTGACCTAGCATTTTCCTCAGAACTTAGTAGGTAGGTAACTTTTTCTTTTTGTTCTAGCAGTTGTAGAAAATACATCAGCTTGATTCCAGATTGAGCTAATTTTATAGAGTACTACCTCACCCTCACAAAATCCACATTATTTCAGTTTACCAAGTAAACACTGGCATATTCAGTAGATATTACTATTTGGGGTTTCCTTTGGAATTCTTGATTGACTTTGGTCCTCTGGGCCGAGGTTATCCCCTTATGTTTGATGTGTACCAGGGTCTAGCAAACCCCACCTTTAGATGTGCCTTCGTCCTTAGCCTAGAAATCATCTATAGTTTCTCTGGCTCAAAGCTCAAAGAAAGATTTGGCCTCTAAGGAGGAGGAGGAGTGTACTCTTTCTCTTCACAGCAGCACAGAAACCAGTAGCCATCAAAGCACTGTCACCACAACTGTGCTCAGATTCTTTGAGACCTTGCCATTGTAGCTCAGCATTCCTCTCTCCCTAAAAAGAAGCAAACTGGGGTAAAGAGCATCTAGTCATTATAATCTTCTCAGCTTATTTATCTGCATTTGAGAAAGTCTTGACCCTTGAACTCCCCTGCCTTTCTGAGCCAAAAAGAAAATCCTCATGTGTCTGTGTGGGCCTATACATAAGAAGAAAGGCTTGAAAGCATCTTTGGCATCTATCTTGTGGCCTGTGGCATGTGCAGTTGTTTGTAATAGAGTCAAACAGCTGTAAGATATTAGCTGACTTAGGAGGTCCAGTTCTGTCCCTTCATTTTACAATTGTGGAAATTGAGACCCAGACCAAAAAGCAATAGCTCTGATTTGGTAGGTAGGTCTCACTTTATTACTGGTTACATTGAGTGAATCTTAACAGGAGCCAGAGTAGATACCGGGCAAGTAGAAAAGGGACTATGAAATGCCCATGGCTCCAGTCTTTATCTTCCTAGTGAAAGGGGCATAGCTTAACTGGAAATAGCTGATGCGATATAGGGCACTAGAAGGATGGCTGTGTGTGTGTGTGTGTGTGTGTGTGTCTGTGTGTAAACAACCCTGTTTTCAATTACCTACTTTCATTTTGCCTCTAAGTTCTGCATTTTACCACTTCCTCCTGTCGGAACTATTTAGTAAATATGTGCTTTTTTTGTTTGTAAAGGAAGGCAGAGTTAAAGAGTGTCATTAGTTTAACAATATTGTGTGCTCATCTGGCTAGGTGTGTATAGTTATATGGGGGCAGGTGGTGGATTCAGGATAATAGTATTTTCTCGAAACCGGAGCTTTTTAATAAGAGCAAATAATCTACCTTTTGTCTTGCAGAGCCCAGTTTTATTAACAGATATGAGATACTGTGTGCCAGTGTGTACTTGAAAATATCTTTATAAGTAATTGAGCTGCCTCTTCCTCCTTTCTCACCAAACATTCCCTTCTGTATATGATAAAAACTAATCTTGATGTGTTTAGCTGTCGTTTAGTGCTTTCTCAGAGGTATTTTCTATCTCTGGACAAGCCAAATTCTATCCCCCCACACTGTACAACTAACTCAACATTCTCCGCATAGACAAACAAGCTTCTTTTCTGAGTGATATAAATCTGTGAAAACCCCCAAACATTGTAATGAAAATGGACTTGCTGATGCCAAAATCAGAGCAGAAAGACCCTTTAGGAAGCTATTGCCAAGGATAAGATTGATTGTTACACAGGTGGGTGTCTGCCCACTTTCCCTGCTCAGTGGAAAACTTTGCCCAGCATAGCAAAGCAAAGCTCAGCCCAGGGCCTTGAAATTCACCCAATGATATTTTAATATTGGGGATAAAAGCAAGGTTGCAGCATAATTCATTCATTTACTTTAGTGTTCTCTTTAAAACATATAACATGTTTTATAAATATTAAATTTCATGAAAGGGCAGGGGAATTCCCTGGCAGTCCAGTGGTTAGGATTCTAGGCTTTCACTGCCAGGGGCCCAGGTTCAATCCCTGGTCGGGGAACTAAGATCCTGCAAGCCGCGTGGCACAGCCAGAAAAAAAAATTTATGAAAGGGGATTTATTTCTTAAGTTTTATCTATTATCCTACCTAGGCACAATCTCTTCCCCCACCATTCGCAGAACACACAGGTTAGTTAGTGACACAGACTACACAGATGTATGGGTCCTTTGGGAGTTTAGAGCAAGGCAAGGTTATGTTGGCAATATCAGGTCATAGAAGGCTATAAACTTTCCCTTCCATTCTTACCCAAATAATGATACTAAACAAATCCAGCCAGGGTCTTTCTCAAATCCACATGTACAGTTTTATTTGTCAAGTATTAGACAGAATGGGGAAAACCATGCATAGTAGAACTAGTCATTCTTTAAAGTATAATATTTTTCCTTGCCCATGCATTCTTGTAGAGTGTCAGTAGAGCCCTGGACACTCTATGACAGAAATGAGGTGTGCAAAATGGGGATAGGGAGAGATGACCTGAATAAACTTTGAATTTTTAAAGTTGTACTTCCTCTTTTTTTTACGTGGGCTTCTGGACATACACTTATGGGCTGTCAGAGCTGAAAGAGACCTAATACCATTTTATCTACCCCTCCAAACTCAACAAAATTTATTGAGGGAGCAGTTTAGTGTAGTAGAAAAAGCTTGAGATTTGGAGAGAAGAATTGTGTTCCAGTTCCAGCTCAAGCACTAACTCCACTCTTGAGGAAGTCTTTTGATTTCTCTGAAACTCAGTTTCCTTATATGTAAAATGGAAGTGATAATCCTCTTAACATTGTGAGACTGTATTGGTGATCCCCAATTTCACCCCCAGGTTCACTGATGTGCTAGAAGGATTTGCAGGACTCACAAGTCATTATAGTCAGACTACAGTTTATTACAGCAAAGAGATAAAAAGCAGGATCAATAAAGGAAAAAGGTACATCAGGCAGAAGCTGGAGGATACCAGGTATAAGCTTCCAAGAGTCCTCTCCCAGTGGAGTCACACAGGACATACTAAATCCCCCAGAATGAACTGCAGAAACACATGCAAAATGTTTTCTGCCAGGGAAGTTTGCTTGAGCCTAAAAGTCCAGGGTATTTATTGGGGTAACTGCAGTGCTGATTGCAGTTACTGAAACTTCAGACCCCCCAGAAGGAAAGCAGGTGTTCACCATAAATCACATTTTTTACACAAACTATCCACACAAGCTGGTATAATGTAGTTCAACACCTCAAGCATGCACAGTGCCCTAATCAGTTAGTAGCATAGGGGACATTCTAAGACCTCAGTTCCTAGGAGCCAGCCAAAGGCTAGTCATACAAGTAGGCCCTTTTGAGAACGTACAAGATTTGAGTAACTCAAGGCTGCTGGGTTAATTCTTTACTTCACACATAGGTATCAAGTTATTGTGAATTTAATGTACTATATATACATATATGATAAAGCAGTACATTATAAAATACATACATCAAATTATTAAATTATAATTAAATGTAAATAAATATATCATAAATGTTATATGACATATCATATATATGATAAGCAGTACATTAAATGCAAGGTATTATTATTATTACAAATGAGTAATGAGGGCTAGAGCTGTCCTAGGGTGTGACTGAGCAGAGTAATAATGGACATTTGCAAGGCAGCTCCTCAGAGCAGTGAATGGGAGGCTGTGAAAATAATCCCACTGAAGAGTTTTTCTCTCTGATAGAGATAATTTTGTCACTAGAACCATTTTGTCCCTCCAGTTTGACACTGTACATTCTTACCATTAGCTACATATTTCTTGGGGGGGGGGCGTGCACAAGCCAAATTGTTCCACCACCCACGATGGAGTTTTGGCAAGGAAGTGACCCTTCCAAGGAAGGTGTAGAATTGAGCCTCTGGGAAAAGGCATAGACAGGTGCTTCCTAAAAAACCCTGAGCAAGGCCCAGTAAAAGGCTGTGATTAATAATATGATGACTAATACCAACAGTGAATTTGAGTCTGAATTGAATTGAGATGAATTTATGTGAACCTGAATACTGTTGGAATATCATTTTGAGCTAAATACTGGACTAGATGCCCAGCCAAACCCTGATCTTTTTTTTTTTTCCAAAAAAAATGTGCCCTCTAAGGATGAAGAAGAAGACTATGGAAATGAAACTTGGGCGCTGTGCATTAGAATGATTTCCTTGTGTAGAGGGGGAGGAGGAGGGTCATCCTGAGGAGGCACACTTACTCATGCCTAAAACTGCTGAAAGCATTTACCAAGGGATAGTCTGTATTATCTGAACCCAGTTGGTGGTGGCAGCCAGTAGACTGGAGAACAACTTGGGGGAGGGTGGATCTTACAGATGGACAACAAGCCTCCTGATGGAGCTTTGGTGAGGGAGTGCATGTTAGAGTATTTTAGCTGCCGTCAGGCTCCTCCCCTGCTTTATACCTGCGTAGCTGCTGTAGCTCCCCCGACCAACTGCCCAAGATCGGGACCTGAGGCAGTTGCCCTTATTCTGCATATAAGATAAAACCAGCTCGTTTGTATTGCTGGTATATTCTTTCACCCTTTGTCTTGGAGGTACCAGTGGTTCTCCTCGAATTGGCCGTCTGCTTCCAGAGTTACTGAGCAATATCTGAGGCTCTTTCTGAGCACCCTCCTCCAGGTGGCCCCGGAAAGTTTTCATGCACAATGTAATGTAGGCTTTTTTGTGTGCTGGCAGAAAAGGACAGAGAATATAGATGGAGGCCCTGCCATCAAGGGACCCCACTGCTTCTTCTGAAGTAAAGTATTTGGCAGGTTGTGCCTAAAGAATTAAGGGATTGAAGCACTCCTTGCTCCACTTCATCATTCCTTAGAACAGCTTCTCCTACCACTCACCCCAGTTAAAATACTCGCCCTTGCATTTGTATGGCATTTTCCATGTATTATTTCCTAACACTTTCCTATATATATATATATTTTTTAAATATTTATTTATTTATTTATTTATTTATTTATTTATGGCTGTGTTGGGTCTTCGTTTCTGTGCGAGGGCTTTCTCTAGTTGTGGCAACCGGGGGCCACTCTTCATCGCGGTGCACGGGCCTCTCACTATCGCGGCCTCTCTTGTTGCGGAACACAGGCTCCAGACGCGCAGGCTCAGTAATTGTGGCTCACGGGCCCAGCTGCTCTGTGGCATGTGGGATCTTCCCAGACCAGGGCTCGAACCCGTGTCCCCTGCATGGGCAGGCAGATTCTCAACCACTGCGCCACCAGGGAAGCCCTCCTATATATTTTTTGATCCTTACAATATTTTTGTTCATGCTCCAAAGGCAAGTTCCAATGCTATTTTCTACACAGGGAAATTCAAACTTCCTCTGACCTCTTGAGGAACTTTCTATGATGCTCTCTTGATATTTAACTACTTTTCCTATTTTTACTTCTAATTATTTATATACATATCTCATTTAATAGACCGTAAAATCTTCAATGGCAAGATCTAGATAGGACTGAACAACAACTAGCATATAGCAGACAAGTAATGAATAATGGAGTAGAAATAGAGTAAAACACAAACAAATACTTAAAGCTTAGATAACTTTGCCAAAGTCATTTAGTCTATTTACTGGCAGACCTGGAACTTGAATTCAAAATTTCTCCTAATCCTCTACTACTATTTTAAATTTCACCACACTGCTTCCATTATCCTGGCTGCTTACTGCAGATCACATTTACTCTTCAGAAATGAGGGAGATCAGCAAAGTCTCTAATAGTTAGGAAAGGCTTTAAGGAGGAGGCAGACTTCGACATATGGGTATAATTTCACTGGGTGAGATGCAGAGGGAAGGGTGTTCCAGATAGACCTAGCAGTGACATCACATAGGAAGATAAGAGGAAGAGCATGATCTGTGGAGTAATGAGGCCAAACCTAATAACCAGGGCAGCAGGAATTGTTTGGCGGCAGGCCTTGAAAGCCATGTAGAAATGTTGGGACGTGATATGGTAGGAAATAAGGCCCATGCAGGTGGCCTCATATGGGGGAATGGTGTGAGTAGAGGGTGCTTAGGGTTTTCTGGTCTGCCGACCCTTTTGGATTTAGAAAATGATGGCAGGGACCTAAATCTCTGAACCTCCTGCCTCCTGGCTTGTTCAACTCTGAATATGAAATATATTTTATGAAAATATTCGAAATTGCTAAGTAGCATAATATGTTAGTTGCCAAATTTCCAAACCTAAGCTCTGAAGCAGCCCTCTTGCAAGTTTGAAAGAGTTTCAGAACTCTTTGTCATGGTAATGAGGATTTTGCCTTGCCCAGGAGATGCTGCCAGCTCCTAGAGACCTCTCTCTGGCACAGTAAATTAGAGGAGTTTAAAGTAAGTGGAGCTCCTGAGGGAGAGGTGCATCCTTAAGCCACCCTCCCCTCAACCTTTTTAATCTCTGGATTAAGCGGAGAACACTGTCATTTAGCCACCATTTTGGTTCAGGGCACTCAAGTTCTTACCTACTGTTCAGACTTTAAAATGTTCATATCAGTCTGGTTGGTTCCCTATATTGTGGAGACTTACCAAATTCTCAATTAGTCCATCCCTGCCCTGTCCTCAAGAATAGCAAGTATCAATAAACCATTGGCCTCCACTAACAGAGCTATACCATATCCTGGTAAGAAGGTAAATATTAGTATAAATTTCATATACACCAAACCTGAGGCTTCTCTGTTGTTCTCTCTCCCTCTTCTCCTCATCTGCCTCTCTCTCCCTGTACTCTCCCTTTGACTCCCTCTTTCAAACATACTTCTTATAGTTTGCTGTTCAGTACCCATTGCATATTTGGCAGTGGACCAAAATACAAAGTTCCTGCTCTCATTTGTTCACACCACTAACCTCCTGATTCAGTTATCTCTGTAGGAGAGCCTAGCAACCTCTCCCAATGTTCCTTTCCAACCAATATGCTCTTATTCTTTCTCTGGGGAGCCATGGGGCTTCAGCAGAGTCTACTTTGCAGATATTCCAAAAGGTGGCCTCTGAACACTAAAAGGAGAAGAGACAGAAGGTGGTAAGAGGGAGCTGGACCCTTGCAGCAGAATTGTAGGAAAAGGAGCATTAGGTGTGATGACTTTTGGGCTTAGTTTTCTTTCAACTACAGGTGTCCAGCTTTTTCATATATTTCTCACACATTTATGTGTCTTTAGGGTAGGAGTATGGTTCATATTTTTGTCATGTGACAGTGCCTAGCACACAGTTGATGTTCAGCTGAGTTACCAGACACCCCCTGTGCTGTACTCTCCCTTCCCTGCCCAACTTCTCTGTACCCTGGGTTTAGGCCTTGTTTCTTCCTCTTCCTAGCTTGAGGCCTTGGGTAGGGTTATTAACTTCTCTGACTCTGAACTTGTTTCACCTTACACAAAAGAGAGATAATACCTGTTTCATAGTTTTATTGCACAGATCAAACAAAATAACAGATATGAAATATTTTATAACCTATAAAATACTGTGAAAAATGTAAGGCAGTTTTATCAGATTAGTCAAGAAATGTTGAAAAGCACACAATTTTATCACATCTGTGAACCATGCTTCCAACTAGATTATGTTGTAGAGTTCCAGGTCTAATTATAGACCTAGGTTTGCTTAGGTTCAGCTCATTTGGACACTTTGGTTAAAGTTAAGGTTAAGAAAGAAAAAAAAATTCAACCTTTATCTGTGTTTGATACAAAGGCCAATAGCAATTACATCACTTGAATATAGTTAGATTTCATTTTCCTTTGGTATCTTGGTGAAATTCCCAAAAGAATACCCAGGAGTAATTAAAGCAGACTGGCTCTGGTGGAGGAAGTACGTTAAAGGCAATTAGTAAAATGTAACAAACTTAGATGAAAACTGAGTCTATCTTCTCCCAGCCATTTCCAAGTATAAACTATATAAATTTGGGTTCTAAATTCCCCAAAGAAAATATTTTTTTTGGAATCAAGCAGCAAGGATCCCTTCTTGCATGCCCAGCTTTGTGCTATGGGCATGGTATGGTAGTAGATATAAAATCCTGAAAGCCTGCTTTCCAGAAGCACGAATTCTGGTTGAATCCACAAAACATAGGTGGGAAAAAAAGTTGTTTTTTTGTTGTTGTTAGTGGTCTGGGCCTTGGAAGGTGAGGTTTAGAGAGGCAGAAAAGAAGGCGGCAAGGAAACCTTGTCTATGTTGGGACAGTAAGCATGTCAAGTGCTGTGCATGGTGCTAGGTAAGGCTGCTGAGGTATGGTGGAGCCAGATTATGAAAGTCCTTGAATTGAAAGCCTTGTAGAGGAGACTGGATTTGATCTGATAAGGAGTGATGACTCATTGTGAGTTCTTGAGCCAGGATATTGATAAGAGAATAGTGTTTTAAGAAGCAATGTGCAGGGTGAATTAGAGTAGAGACAGGCACGTACTATCAAAAACCCATTTGTTAGCTCCCTTTGTAGGATGTGATGATAGGCATGAAGAATGACTGTTGAAAACAAGATATGGCTAAAAAAAGAGAACAAGAACAATGGGTCATAACAGAAGGTCAGGTTGTCTCATTTAACCAGTTAGAACTCTTGGTATCATAGGTGACTTTTGTGAAAAAACATGTCTGTCAGTTATAAACACATTTTTAACATTAACTGGTTATTTAACCTATAGGCTTAAAATATAGTGGGTTCCCAGAGTTGAATCAGTTAATGGTTCTGAAAAGAAATTAAGAACGTGCCACACGGGGAGGGAGAAGGGTAAGCTGGGACGAAGTGAGAGAGTGGCATGGACATATATATACACTACCAAATGTAAAATAGATAGCTAGTGGGAAGCAGCGCATAGCACAGGGAGATCAGCTCGGTGCTTTGTGACCACCTAGAGGGGTGGGATAGGGAGGGTGGGAGGGAGATGCAGGAGGGAGGGGACATGGGGATATATGTATACATATAGCTGATTCACTTTGTTATAGAGCAGAAACTAACACAATACTGTAAAGCAATTATACTCCAATAAAGATGTTAAAAAAAATCTTTTTAAGTTTCTGTCATGTATGACACAATATTTCCTCAATAAAGAAAAAAAAAGTACCACAGAAAAACTGAACAAAACACTAGCACAAAAGGACTGTAAATGAAGGGGAAATTACATGAAGATAAGAAAAAAAACATTGAAGTAGCAATTTGTTCTTAGTTATTCAGGAAAGTACTGTTCACTTTTATACACACACACACGCACACACACGCACACACACACACACACACACACACACACGTCTCCCTCTATTAAAATTTCTGTATGTGACCTGAACGTATTGTCCTAGAATGATGGTAATAGGCTGTGTGCCTTTGAACAAGTTACTTAAACTCTCTGAGGAGCTTCAGTTTTCTCATTTATAAAATAGCAATTTTAATTCCTACCTATTTCACAGGGCTTTTGTAAGGGTTAAATGCAAAAAAATATAAACCTTCTAGTACACAGTAAGTGATAGATAAATGTTAATACCCTTATCACTAGACATCATGAGGTGATAGGTCAGCTTAGTTTTTTGACTTACTTGCATTCATCTAAAGGCCGCCAAAATGTTCTTCAGCTTGCTGTTTAAGCAGTTGCAAATGTGTAGAATTTAACCTGGTCCCATCAGCAGCTGCTTAAGTAGCAGCCTGGGTTTCAGTTCATATAACTTCCTACAGTTGGGTTGGGGTTATGTTGGGGGAGTGATCAGCAGCTAGTAAATCCAGTGTATATCTTGTCCGGGGGAATTACTATATTTTTAACCTTAAAAAGTTGACTTATTCATTGCAATATAAGGTAATGCTACTCTCTACGAATGAAGTGAGGCCACTCCTCAGGGTAACGTGATTCCAGTTTAACTGGTTCAAAAACTACATCCCTGTATTTCCCCATGAACCTTGACTATGGTGTAGCTTCACTTGGCAGAGCTCCAGAGAGAATGAAAGATAGCATATGAGAGGTGTTGACAGCGAGAGCTGTTTATTGCCATTTACCTGCAAGTGCTGTCTGTGCCACCCGTTCAGGCATACTAGAACATGAACACTCTCCATTTATCTGCAGTACGTGAAGAAATTTTGGCATGTCCATATTTTTGGAGAAATTCCCCTTCTGCTTGAATGGGTTTCCTTCTCTGTTCAACAGGGCCAGGATTTCATCTAAGATAGTACAAAGGCCACGAGGCCTTTTCCAGGTAAAGTACTCTGTACATCTTGCCCCCTTGTCCTTGATCACTTTTATGGTTAAATAAATAAATAAGCAAGTAAGTAAGTAAATATATAAAATATGTTTTCAGTATAAATAAATCTACAGAAAAGTGCCAAAGAACTCACTTAGCTGTAATTAAATATTTGGAAATCATTGGCTCCGAAGTACCACATAATCCTCCACAGTAATTTAGCAGATAATACAATGCTGAGCCTACTGTGCCTATTCCATCGAAATGGAATCAAATCACAAATTGCCTTATCACTCCAAAGCTTGTTGGTGACAAATGGTTTACAGCAGAGATTTTAGATAGTGTCAGCAGCTAGACCTGCCACCCTGAGGTAACAGGATTGAGCCCTAGTATATTCAAGCTGGGGGCAGAGGTAAGAAATAGCAACAGACTTTGTCCTGTTAACCCACTGGAAAAATTTTCAACTCTCCATACCCATTGAATGGAAAACTCCAGCTCCTTTGTCTCAATTCTTTATATTTCAAGAACCCAAGAATACCTCTCTGGCAGAGTGAGCTCAGTAATGAGCAATGCATGAGCAAAATGACAGGCTCTAAACTGATTCTGTGACGTATTGCAAATGGCAAGGTGCCTTTTATTAGATAGTATCAGTGGGAGTTCTGAATTGTTAATTACTTGGTCACATTTCAGACACTGTCTTTATAATACTGGCTTTCACCTTTTCAAGGCTGAGCATCCTGGCAAAAAACCACCAATTCAGACAAACTGGGGGGTAGGGTGGGGATGGGATTGCCCTATCTAAAGGTGGTACAATTATTTCAGAACCGTTATAATATTTTGGAATATTTTGTGACCAGAAGAGGTGAATGATAGCACAAAACTAGTTGAAACAAGAAAATTGGGAAAATAGTTGGAGCAAAAGTGAAAAGGGGCCAGTAGGAGGTAGGACAAGAAGAGAGGAATAAAGAAAACATGGGTTAAGATAACAATCTCCTTTCTCTCCCCAAAAACCTTGTCATAGGTATCAAGATGCTGCTGCTTGTCTATAGTCTATAGGCAAGCCTAATAATGGACTTATTTTGTCAAAGTATATAATGAGACTTTTATCTAGGTATATTATGAGAGCTAATTAAGCTGTCTCTGGCACTGGGAAAATATTAAAATGTGAGTGTGCAGATCTTCTTTTTCTTCATCCTGCACCCCATTATAGCAGATGTTAGGAGGCATTACGTCATACCTCTCTCTCCTGTGATTCATAAGCTCGCTATTCCTGCTTTCTTACATATATCTTGGCCTTTAAATGAGGCTGCTTCCTTTGGGGACTAGTGAGTCCCGAGGAAACTCGGGTTAGGTAAAGAGGTAGCCAGATAAGGGAAGAGTCAGAAATTCCATCACATTCATCTTATTCTTAACTAATTCAAGAAAAGTACCTAATTCAAAACAACCTCAGACCTGTTAGAATGTCTATTATCAAAAAGAACACAAATTACAAATGTTGGTGAGAACGTGGAGAAAAAGAAACCCTTATACATTATTGGTGGGAACGTAAATTGGTACAGCCACTATAGAAAACAGTATGGAGGTTCCTCAAGAAACTAAAAATAAAACTACCATATGATCCAGCAATTCCACTCCTGGGTATATATCCAGAAAAAATGAAAACACTAATATGAAAAGATACATGCATGTATGTTCATAGCAGCACTATTCACAATAGCCAAGATATGGAAGCAACCCAAGTGCCCATTAACAGATGAATGGATAAAGATATGGTATACATATACAATGGAATATTACTCAGCCATAAAAAAGAAGGAAATTTTGCCACTTGCAGCAACATGGATAGACTTGGAGGGCATTATGCTAAGTGAAATAAATCAGACAGAGAAAGACAAATACTGTATAATATCACTTATATGTGGAGTCTACAAAAATAATACAGGTCCTGAGAAACTTCAAGATGGCGGAAGACTAAGACATGGAATCACCTTCCTCCCTACAAATACATCAGAAATACACCTACATGTGGAACAACTCCTACAGAACACCTGCTGAACGCTGGCAGAAGACGTCAGACCTCCCAAAAGGCAAGAAACTCCCCATGTACCTGGGTAGGGCAAAAGAAAAAAGAAAAAACAGAGACAAAAGAATAGGGACAGGACCTGCACCTCTGGGAAGGAGCTGTGAAGGAGGAAAGGTTTCCACATACTAGGAAGCCCCTTCGCGGGCGGAGACCGCGGGTGGCGGAGGGGGGGGAAGCTTCAGAGCCATGGAGGAGAGCGCAGCAACAGGGGTGCGGAGAGCAAAGCAGAGAGATTCCCGCACAGAGGATCGGTGCCGACCAGCACTCACCAGCCCGAGAGGCTTGTCTGCTCACCCGCCGAGACGGGCGGGGGCTGGGAGCTGAGGCTGGGGCTTCAGAGGTAGGATCCCAGGGAGAGGACTGAGGTTGGCTGTGTGAACACAGCCTGAAGGGGGCTAGTGCCCCACAGCTAGCCGGGAGGGAGTCCGGGAAAAAGTCTGGAGCTGCCGAAGAGGCAAGAGACTTTTTCTTGCCTCTTTGTTTTCTGGTGCGCGAGGAGAGGGGATTAAGAGCACCCCTTAAAGGAGCTCCAGAGACGGGCATGAGCCATGGCTATCAGCGCGGACCCCAGAGACGGGCATGAGACGCTAAGTCTGCTGCTGCAGCCACCAAGAAGCCTGTGAGCAAGCACAGGTCACTATCCACACCGCCCCTCCCAGGAGCCTGTGCAGCCTGCCACTGCCAGGGTCCTGTGATCCAGGGACAACTTCCCCGGGAGAACACACGGCGCCTCAGGCTGTTGCAATGTCACAAGAGCCTCTGCCGCTGCAGGCTCGCCCCGCATCTATACCCCCCCTCCCCCCGGCCTGAGTGACCCAGAGCCCCCGAATCAGCTGTTCCTTTAACCCCATCCTGTCTGAGCGAAGAACAGACACCCTCAAGCGGCCTACACGCAGTGGCGGGTCCAAATCCAAAGCTGAATCCCGGGAGCGGTGCGAACAAAGAAGAGAAAGGGAAATTTCTCCCAGCAGCCTCAGGAGCAGCGGATTAAATCTCCACAACCAACTTGATGTACCCTGCATCTGTGGAATACCTGAATAGACAACGAATCATCACAAATTGAGGAGGTGGACTTTGGGAGCAAAGATATATATGTTTTTTTCCCTTTTTCTCTTTTTTTTGAGTGTGTATGTGTATGTTTCTGTGTGTGATTTTGTCTTTATAGCTTTGCTTTTACCATTTGTCCTAGGGTTCTGTCTCTCAGTTTCTTTGTTTTATTTTTTTCTTTTATTTTTATTACTTTCTAAGAAATTTTTCTTAATAATTTTTTTTATTTTAATAACTTTATTTTATTTTACTTTATTTTATCTTCTTCTTTCTTTCTTTCTTTCTTTTCTACCTTTTATTATGAGCCGTGTGGATTAAAGGCTCTTGGTGCTCCAGCCAGGCGTCAGGGCTGTGCCTCTGAGGTGGGAGAGCCAATTTCAGGACACTGGTCCCCAAGAGACCGCCAACCTCCACGTAATATCAAACGGCGAAAATCTCCCAGAGACCTCCCTCTCAGTGCCAAGACCCAGCTTCACTCAACAACCAGCAAGCTACAGTGCTGGACACCCTATGCCAAACAACTAGCAAGACAGGAACACAACCCCATCCATTAGCAGAGAGGCTGCCTAAAATCATAATAAGGTCACAGACACCCCTAAACACACCACCAGACATGGACGTGCCCACCAGAAAGACAAGATCCAGCTTCATCCACCAGAACACAGGCGCTAGTGCCCTCCACCAGGAAGCCTATACAACCCACTGAACCAACCTTAGCCACTGGGGACAGACACCAAAAACAACGGGAACTATGAACCTGCAGCCTGTGAGAAGGAGACCCCAAACACAGTAAGATAAGCAAAATGAGAAGACAGAAAAACACACAGCAGATGAAGGAGCAAGGTAAAAACACGCCAGACCTAACAACTGAAGAGGAAATAGGCAGTCTACCTGAAAAAGAATTCAGAATAATGGTAGTAAAGATGATCCAAAATCTTGGAAATAGAATAGAGAAAATACAAGAAACGCTTAACAAGGACCTAGAAGAACTAAAGAACAAACAGAGATGAACAACACAATAAATGAAATTAAAAATTCTCTAGAACGGATCAATAGCAGAATAACTGAGGCAGAAGAACGGATAAGTGACCGGGAAGTTAAAATAGTGGAAATAACTACTGCAGAGCATAATAAAGAAAAAAGAATGAAAAGAATTGAGGACAGTCTCAGAGACCTCTGGGACAACATTGAACACACCAACATTCGAATTATAGGGGACCCAGAAGAAGAAGAGAAAAAGAAAGGGACTGAGAAAATATTTGAAGAGATTATAGTTGAAAACTTCCCTAATATGGGAAAGGAAATAGTTAATCAAGTCCAGGAAGCACAGAGAGTCCCATAAAGGATAAATCCAAGGAGAACTATGCCAAGACACATATTAATCAAACTATCAAAAATTAAATACAAAGAAAAAGTATTAAAAGCAGCATGGGAAAAACAACAAATAACACACAAGGGAATCCCCATAAGGTTAACAGCTGATCTTTCAGCAGAAACTCTGCAAGCCAGAAGGGAGTGGCAGGACATATTTAAAGTGATGAAGGAGAAAAACCTACAACCAAGATTGCTCTACCCAGCAAGGATCGCATTCAGATTTGATGGAGAAATTAAAACCTTTACAGACAAGCAAAAGCTAAGAGAATTCAGCACCACCAAACCAGCTTTACAACAAATGCTAAAGGAACTTCTCTAGGCAGGAGACACAAGAGAAGGAAAAGACCTACAATAACAAACCCAAAACAATTAAGAAAATGGGGGCTTCCCTGGTGACGCAGTGGTTGAGAATCTGCCTGCCAATGCAGGGGACATGGGTTCGAGCCCTGGTCTGGGAAGATCCCACATGCTGTGGAGCAACTGGACCCATGAGCCACACCTACTGAGCCTGCGCGTCTGGAGCCTGTGCTCTGCAACAAGAGAGGCCGCGACAGTGAGAGGCCCGCACACTGCGATGAAGAGTGGCCCCGACTCGCCGCAACTAGAGGGAGCCCTCGCACAGAAACAAAGACCCAACACAGCTAAAAGTAATAAATAAATAAATAGAAATTTAAAGAAAATGGGAATAGGAACATACATATCGATAATTACCTTAAATGTAAATGGATTAAATGTTCCAACCAAAAGACATAGACAGGCTGAATGGATACAAAAACAAGACCCGTATATATGCTGTCTACAAGAGACCCACTTCAGACCTAGGGACACATACAGACTGAAAGTGAGGGGATGGAAAAAGATATTCCATGCAAATGGAAATCAAAAGAAAGCTGGAATAGCAATTCTCATATCAGACAAAATACACTTTAAAATAAAGACTATTACAAGGGACAAAGAAGGACACTACATAATGATCAATGGATCAATCCAAGAAGAAGATATAACAGTTTTAAATATTTATGCACCCAACATAGGAGCACCTCAATAGACAAGACAAATACTAACAGTCATAAAAGGGGAAATCGACAGTAACACAGTCATAGTAGGGGACTTTAACACCCCACTTTCACCAATGGACAGATCATCCAAAATGAAAATAAATAAGGAAACACAAGCTTTAAATGATACATTAAACAAGATGGACTTAATTGATATTTATAGGATATTCCATCCAAAAACAACAGAACACACATTCTTCTCAAGTGCTCATGGAACATTCTCCAGGATAGATCATATCTTGGGTCACAAGTCAAGCCTTGCTAAATTTAAGAAAATTGAAATCGTATCAAGTATCTTTCCCGACCACTAGACTATGAGACTAGATATCAATTACAGGAAAAAATCTGTAAAAAATACAAACACATGGAGGCTAAAAAATACACTACTTAATAACCAAGAGATCACTGAAGAAATCAAAGAGGAAATCAAACAATACCTAGAAACAAATGACAATGGAGACATGATGACCCAAAACCTATGGGATGCAGCAAAAGCAGTTCTAAGAGGGAAGCTTATAACAATACAATCCTACCTTAAGAAACATCTCAAATAAAGAACCTAACCTTACACCTAAAACAATTAGAGAAAGAAGAATAAAAACCCCTCAAAGTTAGCAGAAGGAAAGAAATCATAAAGATCAGATCAGAAATAAATGAAAAAGAAATGAAGGAAATGATAGCAAAGATCAATAAAATTACAGCTGGTTCTTTGAGAAGATAAACAAAATTGATAAACCATTAGCCAGACTCATCAAGAAAAAAAGGGAGAAGACTCAAATCAATAGAATTAGAAATGAAAAAGGAGAAGTAACAAGTGACACTGCAGAAAAACAAAGGATCATGAGAGATGACTACAAGCAACTCTATGCCAATAAAATGGACAACCTGGAAGAAATGGACAAATTCTTAGAAATGCACAACCTTCCGAAACTGAACCAGGAAGAAATAGAAAATATGAACAGACCAATCACAAGCACTGAAGTTGAAGCTGTGATTAAAAATCTTCCAACAAACAAAAGCCCAGGACCAGATGGCTTCACAGGCGAATTCTATCAAATATTTAGAGAAGAGCTAACACCTGTCCTTCTCAAACTCTTCCAAAATATAGCAGAGGGAGGAACACTCCCAAACTCATTCTACGATGCCACCATCACCCTGATACCAAAACCAGACAAAGATGTCACAAAGAAAGAAAACTACAGGCCAATGTCACTGATGAACATAGATGCAAAAATCCTCAACAGAATACTAGCAAACAGAATCCAACAGCACATTAAAAGGATCATACACCATGATCAAGTGGGATTTATCCCAGGGATGCAAGGATTCTTCAGTATACGCAAATCAATCAATGTGATACACCATATTAACAAATTGAAGGAGAAAAACCATTTGATCATCTCAATAGATGTAGAGAAAGCTTTTGACAAAATTCAACACCCATTTATGATAAAAACCCTCCAGAAAGTAGGCATAGAGGGAACTTTCCTCAACATAATAAAGGCCATATATGACAAACGCACAGCCAGTATCGTCCTCAATGGTGAAAAACTGAAACCATTTCCACTAAGATCAGGAACAAGACAAGGTTGCCCACTCTCACCACTATTATTTAACATAGTTTTGGAAGTTTTCGCCACAGCAATCAGAGAAGAAAAAGAAATAAAAGGAATCCAAATCGGAAAAGAAGAAGTAAAGCTGTCACTGTTTTCAGATGACATGATACTATACATAGAGAATCCTAAAGATGCCACCAGAAAACTACTAGAGCTAATCAATGAATATGGTAAAGTAGCAGGATACAAAATTAATGCATTGAAATCTCTGGCATTCCTATACACTAATGATGAAAAATCTGAAAGTGAAATTAAGAAAACACTCCCATTTACCATTGCAGCAAAAAGAATAAAATATCTGGGAATAAACCTACCTAAGGAGACAAAGACCTGTATGCAGAAAATTATAAGACACTGATGAAAGAAATTAAAGATGATACAAATAGATGGAGAGATATACCATGTTCTTGGATTGGAAGAATCAGCATTGTGAAAATGACTGTACTACCCAAAGCAATGTACAGATTCAATGCAATCCCTATCAAACTACCACTGGCATTTGTCACAGAACTAGAATAAAAAATTTCACAATTTGTATGGCAACACAAAAGACCCCGAATAGCCAAAGCAATCTTGAGAAAGAAAAACGGAGCTGGAAGAATCAGGCTCCCTGACTTCAGACTATACTACAAAGCTACAGTAATCAAGACAGTATGGTACTGGCACAAAAACAGAAATATAGATCAATGGAACAGGATAGAAAGTCCAGAGATAAACCCATATATGGTCACCTTATCTTTGATAAAGGAGGCAAGAATATACAGTGGAGAAAAGACAGCCTCTCCAATAAGTGGTGCTGGGAAAACTGGACAGCTACATGTACAAGAATGAAATTAGAACACTCCCTAACACCATACACAAAAATAAACTCAAAATGGATTAAAGACCTAAATTTAAGGCCCGACACTATTAAACTCTTAGAGGAAAACATGCGGAACACTCTATGACATAAGTCACAGCAAGATCCTTTTTGACCCACCTCCTAGAGAAATGGAAATAAAAACAAAAATAAACAAATGGGACCTAATTAAAATTAAAAGCTTTTGCACAGCAAAGGAAACCATAAACAAGACGAAAAGACAACCCTCAGAATGGGCGAAAATATTTGCAAATGAATCAACTGACAAAGGATTAATCTTCAAAATATACAGGCAGCTCAGGCAGCTCAATATCAAAAAAACAAACAACCCAATCCAAAAATGGGCAGAAGACCTAAATAGATGTTTCTCCAAAGAAGATATACAGATTGCCAACAAACACATGAAAGAATGCTCAACATCATTAATCATTAGAGAAATGCAAATCAAAACTACAATGAGATGTCATCTCACACTGGTCAGAATGGCCATCATCAAAAAATCTACAAACAATAAATGCTGGAGAGGGTGTGGAGAAAAGGGAACCCTCTTGCACTGTTGGTGGGAATGTAAATTGATACAGCCTCTATGGAGAACCGTATGGAGGTTCCTTTAAAAACTAAAAATAGAACTACCATACAACCCAGCAATCCCACTACTGGGCATATACCCCGAGAAAACCATAATTCAAAAAGAGTCATGTACCAAAATGTTCATTGCAGCTCTATTTACAATAGCCAGGACATGGAAGCAACCTAAGTGTCCATCAACCGATGAATGGATAAAGAATATTTGGCACATATATACAATGGAATATTACTCAGCCATAAAAAGAAACGAAATGGAGTTATTTATAGTGAGGTGGATGGACCTAGAGTCTGTCATACAGAGTGAAGTAAGTCAGAAAGAGAAAAACAAATACGGGATTCCAATGAATATATATGGAATCTAAAAAAAAAGAAAAAAATGGTCATGAAGACCTAGGGGCAAGACGGGAATAAAGACGCAGACCTACTGGAGAATGGACTTGAGGATATGGGGAGGGGGAAGGATAAGCTGCAACAAAGTTAGAGACTGTCATGGACATGTATACACTACCAAACGTAAAATAGATAGCTAGTGGGAAGCAGCCGCATAGCACAGGGAGATCAGCTTGGTGCTTTGTGACCACTCAGAGGAGTGGGATAGGGAGAGTGGGAGGGAGGGAGATGCAAGAGGGAAGAGATATGGGGACATATGTATATGTATAACTGATTCACTTTGTTATAAAGCAGAAACTAACACACCATTGTAAAGCAGTTATACTCCAATAAAGATGTTAAAAAAATACAAACGAATGTGTACATCAAAACAGAAACAGACTCACATATATAGGAAGCAAACTGATGGTTAGCGAAAGGGAGAGGGAAGTGGGGAGGGACAAATTAGGGGCATGGGATTAAGAGATACAGACTACAATGTATAAAATAGATAAGCAACGAGGATATATTGTATAGCACAGGGAATTATAACCATTATCTTGTAATAAGCTATAATGGAGTATAATCTGTAAAAATACTGAATCACTGTGCTGTACACCTGAAAGTAGTATAATATTTTAGATCAACTATACTTCAATAAAAAGTACCTAAAGTATCCAAGAGCTTTGGAGCATATTTTCAGGTGAGCTATTGTCTTATTTCTTCACTAAGAATGTTTTAGATTGTCATGACAGTATACTTAGGTACCATAAGTGGCAACAGAATGAATGATCCTCAGAATATTTATTAAAAACTGACTGTAATTCATCTAGTCACCAAGGGTCTGATTTCTTTCAAGGTGTCTATTGACCTATTAAGCATACTTACATCCATTATTTCTCTCATTTGAGTCCCCAGCAGCCCTGTTAAGTAGAAACGGCAGGGATATTCATCTTCGCTTTAGATGCTCCCACATTAATAAAGGTGATAAAACCATGACTAGAACCCAGAGCCCTTGACTCCTAGTCCAGCATTCCTCTCAGCTACAGCCCTAACTCTTACAATTCATCCTGAGTCGACTAGTATTAAAATACGACTTTGAGCATGTCACTCCCCTACTTAAAAATGTACTGAAGAAAGGATAACAGTCACGACTTCGGGGCCCACCCAGCCGCATCTCAACAACTTTATGTTATTACTTCCCTGATCCTTAGTTTTCTCATGTGTAAACAGAAATGATGATACTTATTTTCCTGACTCACTGGGTGGTAATTTTCAAGTGTCAGGATGAATGTGATAGTTCTACTAAACTGTCAAGCCCTCTATAGCCCTGTTATCATATTCACTTTATTCCTTAAGTTTAATTAGGACTGGTCATGGAAAAATAGTATATATGACTTTCTTAGCTGTGCAAGAGTCTGTTCTCGGATAAGACACTATTGTGTTGGGGGTCTTTTGTTAAGTTTGACCTGAAAAAAATATCTCAAGTAAATGCTATCTCTTGATTTCAGATATTCTTCAGATTGGGAACCTACTGCAACCTCTTCTCTCCTTTCTTTCTTTATTTCCTTTCAAGGGATGTTTTATATGTAAAGAGTTCAACTGGATTGTTTAGAGCAGCATGTTACTGAATTGAAGTTGTCTAGGGGTGAGTCAGTCCACTTTTATGGTCCCACCAAAGACTGAACCCTGTCCCTCAGCCCAGGCATCTCGGAAGCTTGTGGTGAGTGGCAGGACTGTGAGCTTTGGAGTAACTCAGTGCTAGGTTTCAATCCTCATTCCCCTCCTGCTAGCTAGGTGGGCCTGAAAGAGTTACTTAACTTTCTTCTGAGTCTCAACTTTCTTATCTATTAAGGAGATTATAATATATATCTCATAAGACTGTTGTTTGAATTAAAATAATAAATATATTTAAAGTACTTAGTAGAACACCACTCAGTAAATGTTAGTTTCTTTCTCTTCCCATACTGTGAACATAGGGTAACCAGGTGAGGTTGTGGATGGATCAGTGTAGAATCTCCCAGTCCTGGAGAAACTCCTTCTGAGTGCATATCTTAGAGATGGGGAGGGTTCCCAGCATCATATCTGAATACTAATGACAGCATTATTATAGATATACATGCACAGCAAAGACATCATCTTTAACAGCTGTGTTTAGTTAAGTAACAGATTTAGAAAGCACAGACTTTAATCTATGTTTTCTCCTGGGATTTCATCACCATCTGATTTGTTTTTTTCTGGCTAAAAAGTGTAATTGTAGCTTGATTCCCCCACTCCCCTCCCCCACCAGACACATCCCAGCCATCCTCTTAAGAACTAGCTGCCTTTTAAAAATCTGAATAAGAAGCTGTATCAGCATTTGGAAAACATGAGGTAGTGGATACCTGAGGAGCTAAAGAGTTGAGGACTTTGGAATAAAAGCTTTAATGGCGTGTTGTTTTTTTTTCTTTTTCCAGAAGGTCCTGTTTCCTTCATATCTGCAGGGAACAGATGACTCTAGGGATACTGCATCAACGCTTGATTCCTCCTTGTTGCATAGCTGGTGAGGCAATAAGCAAGATAGAAACTGTCACTGAGTGAAAGAAGCTCAACAGAGCAGATAGTGGAAATAGAGGGTTTTCTCTTTCCCCAAGGAGAGGTTGGAAGGGAAAGGTAGCAGAGGCTTTTGTCATCAACTTTCTGGAGGTGGAAACCACTGGAGGCAAAAACCCTCTCTCATCCCTCTCCACCTAAAAACCCAAATGGATTCTGGATTTGACCTCGGGCTGTTTTGAGATTGACAGCATCAGCTTGTCAGGATGTGGGGGAAAGGCAAGATTCAGTCACCAGGATAGCGCTAGTGGGGAGGGGCGAGAAGGTGGGGGGATAAAAGTAGAATTATACTAAGGCCATGTAAAACCATCCAGTCTGCAGCCATGGGGGAGCTCAGCTGCATGACAGAGGGCAAGGTTTTTTCATTTATCTTAAACCATGTCCCACCACTTTCTACAGCCCCTCCTTCACTCAGCAATACTTTTCAGGCACCAAATAGATTGTAGGAACTTTATCATTCCCATTGCTATTAGTACCACAAAATATCTTAGAGATCAACAGGAAAGATGGAGGAAGGACCAGACTGCCCCATTCAGGTAGTTCTCCTCTTCCAACCTGTTGAGTTGCTTCAAAGCTGGTTTCTGTGCCCCCTGCCTTGAACTATCCCCAAGATCCTGGGGATTCTACCTCCCAACTTAAGAGTATACTGCCAGGAATTTTTTAAACGGTACTCTGAGGTGGGGAGGGAGAAGAAGATGAGAACTACTACTTTTGAGGACCCACTGTGAGCCAGGTGCTGTACTACTTTATGTATATTCATAAACCAGTTAACTCTCACAGTAACACTATGAGGTAACTATTCCAGGTATCCCCCGCTGTTTAAAAGTTTGCTTTCCATCACTTCACTTTTATGAAAGACCTACATTAGTACCTGTTTTCACTAACCAAAGTAAATCCGAAGAGGATTTTCGCTTTTACTAAAAAAAGTGAAAATCGAAAATAGTGCTCAGTGTTTGTTTGCAGAGAGCTGTTATAAGAGGCAGTGTGCACCCCAGTCAGTGAGAGTAGCACCACCAAGCTCCTTTCCAGGAACTATACTCAGCATCTCAGTGTCAAGCCACCATAGTGTTGAACTATGTCTGTGAGCACCTGTGCTTTATCTCGATTTATTTTGTGTATCCATTAGCAAGATGTGTCCTAAGGTAATTGCTTCTTCATTACACCATTTTGGCTTACAAAAGGTTCCCTGGGGATGCTCTTCTTTCAGATAGTGGGGGAAACCTGTACTTTTGTTTGACAGATGGGGAAACTGGAACTTGGGGGGTTTAAAGGATGTCCTCAGAATCACATAGCTACTAAGTGGAAGAGCTGGGGTACTAGAAGCCAGCCTACTGACTTCATTCATTACTGATTAATTTATTTTCCCCATCCCTACTTCTGTCCATCTCCAAAGGAAGATAGCACTATTTAAGTATTAGCTATTATTATTATTTTCACTATTATTATTATATTATGTACCACTTGCCTCTGGAACTGAAGTAGGTATAGAGAGAAAAAGGGAGAAAAAGAAATTAAACTAATATTTACTAAGCCCTGTACGAGGCACTGAGGGGACGTATAACAGTAACTGGTAGCTACTTTTGGACTATAGCCCTAAGGTTGATTTGGGATCTTTGATTCCATAGACCAGATTTATTGAAATAACTCTGATCTGTGTAATCAGGGATTTCAAACTAACCAATTCTGATGCTAGCCACCACCACCATGCTGGAGCCATTCCCTAGGCCATAAAGTGTCTCTTGTCCTGTCAACACACAGGTGAGACCTGAAGATTGTGAACTGTCATGATTTACTGGTGGCTGGGGCAAAGTACATTTGTTGTCTTGGAAACCCAGAGCAACCATGTGACACTAAATAATATTTATGAAATCAACATTAAGACATCTGTATTATAAATGTGCTAAAACATAAACAATTTGATAAAGATATAGAGTATGCAGATGTGGGAGATGATGGAATATTATATAACAGGACTGGGGCTGCATTGCCAGGCTAAGAGCAGGTTTGCTGGTTTTTTTCTTCTCTCTGCCTTTATTCATCATTTCTGAAGAAGCTGTTAGTTTCTTTTCATAGTGTTGACATTTGATTTTCATTTTAATTTTCAGGGTATGTTTGTGCTTAATTGGCACTGTGACAGGTTCACTGCATGTTGTTTGCCTTCTGCAAACCTTGATTGTAATTGAGTCTGGGCTAGAAGGGAAACTGAAGAGTACAGCAGGCAATAAAATCCAGCCAAGTGGAGTGTCATGTCATTGAGCTTTCAAACTCTGGGCAGAGCCCTGGAAAAATGTGGCAAAGCCTTCCTGGAGAAAACACTTTTTTTTTAGGTTGGGAGGGGAGGTAGTGCCAATGTACTGAAGGCAGGAACTCTTATCTACCTAGGCCAATTTGCATATATCTTAATTGCTTTGGAAAAACTGTCATGACTTTGGCTGAGAAAAAATTATAGATTGGTTCTTTAAGATTTTATTTTTTAATAGCATTCCTCCAGTGCCCAAAGAGCCTTGTTCCTGTGAGAGTCTCTCTGTCCTTTATAAAATCTTGACTCAACATGACTTGAGTCCCTGGACAGGCCATGCTCCTTGCTGCTATGGGCCCATATCCAAGGTGGTGCTTCGTGTCAGAGTGTGGGAATATCTTCTGTTATTCCCTTTCTCACACACATTACTGGGTAGCTCGAATAGGATCCAGTTTTATTGGCTTTGTTGTATTTCTTTTATATATTTTTAACAGCTCCTTGAATTTGTTTCAGATTTTTACAAATGATTTCTTGCTGTCACATTGAATTATAAAGTATTAGAGTCATCTAGTCCAGCTTCTCCATCCAATGCTCAAATCTGTTCTTTAATGTTGCTGAATTTTTGCCCAGCCTCTGCTTGAATAGAGCTAGTGAGCTCACTTTTTTCCCTATGCCCCTCCCTCAGCATCCATTTCATCTTTGGACACCTCTGTTGATTCATATATTGAACTATATAGTCTTCCTCCTTCAAATTACTTCCCATTGTGGTCTGACTAAACAAATTTAGCAGATGCAAACTATTATATATAGGATGGATAAACAACAAGGTCCTACTGTATAGCACAGGGAACTGTATTCAATATCCTGTGATAAACCATAATGAAAAAGAATATATATATATATATATCTATAACTGAGTCACTTTGCTGTACAGCAGAATTTAAATGCAACATTGTAAATCAAGTATACTTCAATAAAATTTTTTTAAAAAGACACCTGAGAGACTTCCCTGGTGGTCCAGTGGTTAAGAAGCTGCCTTCCAATGCAGGGGACACAGGTTCAGTCCCTGGTTAGGGAACTAAGATCCCACATGCCACAGGGCAACTGAGCCCGCACACTTTAGAGCCCGCACACCGCAACTACTGAGCTTGCATGCTCTGGATCCCACGCACCACAACTACAGATCCCATGTGCCACAACTACTGAGCCTGTGCGCTCTGGAGCCTGCGTGCCACAACTAAAGAGAAGCCTGTGCACCGCAACGAAGAGCCCGCGCGCTGCAATGAAAGATCTCGCATGCTGCAATGAAGATCCGCATGCAGCAACTAAGACCTGATGCAGCCAAATAAATAAATACTAAATTTTAAAAAAGACACCTGAATGCCAGTGGGTAGGAAATAGAAAAAAAAAATTTAGTTTCACTTTTTTGTGATAGCTCTTCAGGTATTTGAAGACAGAAAACACATTGCTTGAATTTTCTTCCCTGAGTTTAACATCAGTTTTGAGTCCCCCTGTTCTGGACTTTTTCCTCTAAATGAGTTCCTATTTGTCTCATCCCTTATCAAAGATGATTAGAACATACTTTTGTTCCCTTTCTGACACCATAAAGACATCAAGTATCCCCTGTTCAATTCCTTGTTTGTATCTCTGTAGAATAATCATTTTTTAAATGTTAGGTCATTAGCACTGACAGATGATTTTAATTAAAACACATACCCTGAACCTCTCCTTCCCACCAACCCTCCTCCCCCCGCAGGAGACAAACATTCTAATTTGGCATGACATCTGGCCTAATAGTGCCTGACATATGAAGTGCCTAAAAGGTCATCTTTTGTTGTTTTAGCCTTCTGGAGTAGTTGAATTAAGTTCAAACTCAGGATGTTTTTGAAATCGTAAATCTCTCTGGGGATGTTTTTCATAACATCTTCGAACTGGATAACACTACAATAAATTATGTTGCACTGGATTAAAAGGTTATTTCCCTGGTGTGTCAAGCTAACAGAGAATGTGAAACCTCCCACTAGGCACTGAATGTCTTTGGTATTCAGTGCAGCAATCCTGTCTCCATTAGGTCCCTAACCCCCACTGCTCAGTGAAAACTTTAGCCAGGAAACTACCCATTGAACTGAATCTTGAGTGGCAGCAGGAGTTACAGGAAGAGTCAGAAATAAAAAGAAGAGATAAGGGACTTCACAAACTGATAACCTGAGTCCAGGTAATAAAAGCCAAAGACTAATGGAAAACCATTATTTGGAGTCAAGAATAGGGAAGAAATCTCATATAAGACCAGAGCCAATCAAAAAATGGACAGTGACCAATAACAGGCAAAAAGGAATACCAGTAAGTTAGAATACTGAAGGATAGGACAAGAGTGTATGTTCCAGGGAGTGAAGATACCCACAATTAAAAGTGAGGTCACATACTCAAATTACAAGTACTTTTGGTTATAATTTTCTTTGAAGATTTTCTAGGAAGCCAGGAATTTCTGCCAAGAGTTCTATAAAGTGCTAAGCCAGGCATCCTAGGTTATTATAATTATAATATAATGAGAGCAAATAGGTTAAATGTGGTGGGTGCATACCATAGAGCATTATACAGCAGATAAAAGCAACAGATTAGATATATAGAAGTATGAATGGATCTTAACATGATTCATAGTAGAAATTAAGAATGAGATCTATAGTATGTATCATTTTTATAACATTTAAAAATATACACATGAAACAATATGTTCTTTTAAAAGAACACATACAAAGATAGACATTTACCACATTAGAATGGTTACCTATGAAAGAGTGTAGGAATAAATGAATAATGGCAAGAAAGAACCTTTACTTTGATTACTGATGAATTGAGGAATATGATGACATCAATCCTCTTTGCCTGAGACCAATAAGATAAATAAAATGCTAGAAATACAAACAGAGAAGGTGACTAGATGATTGGGGAGTAAGCATAACAGTTCTATCTAGTAGAACTTTCTTTGATAATGAAAATGTTCTGTATCTGTGCTGTCCAATATGGTAACCAGTAGCTGCATGTGATTACTTAGCACTTGAAATATGACTAGAGACTGACATTTAAATTTCATTTAATTTTAATTAATTTATATTTAGATTTAAATAACTACATGTGACTAGTGGCTGCTGTATTGGATGGCGCAGGTTAGAAGTTGCAAATGAACCCAGATATTGGCACAAAAAAGATAAATAGATGCTGTAGTTGCAGGCAACATTCCTTTTAAGAAACACTTGGCCCTACCAGTAGATGAGAAGATAGCAAAGGAACCTAAGAAAACCAGTATCACTAGGAAAGAACAGCACTTACCCTTGCCTTTTCCAGGACTTGTTTTTCTCATCAGTAGGTGAACCTCCAGAAGCCTGGCCCTGAGAGTTCTTACCTGCTGTGGACTTGGCTACTGGAATTGGCACAAGTCCTGCAGAGCCGACTGCTGCTGTTCAGCAAATGTAGGTTTTAGAACTGCACATGCAATGGGTGTTACCTATATAGACTTTAATGAGCACAGTGTCCCAGAATGCCATCTTTATGGCTTTAGCCAGGATTGGCTTGAGCTGAGTGCTGTAGAAGATATCCCAGGAAGCCATTTCAGAGATTCTGTTGCTATGAGGGCTTTTTTGCTGCCTTGGCTATGAGTGACAGTAATGAATTGCCAGGGGCCAGAATAGAGAGATAATAGCAACAGATGACTGCTAGGCTGTTGCAGAACTCCAACTAGAATGGCAACATACCTATTCTTATATCCAGCTCCTCTTCTTTTCTAATGTATCCCCACCTTGTACCCCTATCCTTTCCCTTGTTCCCTTGGATAACCATTCTTGGCCCCATGTAGAAAATTAAAGGAATATGACAAAAATTCTCTTGATGGGATAGGGGTGCGTGGTCTTGTGAATATATGGCATTGGGTAGCTGGGTGCCTTTGTGGGTTATTGGAATTTTTCCTTCCTGTGTTAAATAAAACTTCTATAGCCATTGTAACAGTACTTTTGTAAAGGGTCAAACTCATCTTAAAGTATTTTTCTCTACATATAAGTAGCTATACAAAGAGATACCCTAGTGGAGTCCACTTACTGGTGAAGGATGTCTGGGACCTGTGACCTTTGGCAGTGATAGATCATCTCGTTGTGAAAAGATCCAGGCATTTACCAACCTGTCATTTTGAGAGTGACTGTCAAGCTCTGTCTACTACAAGCATATCTGCAAAAGGAGTGTGAGGAGGGTGGGGTGGGATCTGAAAAAGTAGTCTCACCACTTGCTAGGGGTTGCCTAGCAGCTTTGTATTTAGCAAGAGCAAGTCCAGAGTCGAGTGGGAAGTTGCACTTATCTTCATGGAATGATCAAAAGTGGATTCATTTTTCTAAGCCTTGGGCATACAGATCAGGGGGAATTTTTCCCCTTGGTGAAGGAAATACTAGTTGGACCAGTATCTGGAAGACCTATCCTAGAGATTGACAAGGCTAGGAGAATAGTTTGAAAGTAAAATCAAAATATAGAAGTAAATATTTGAGCCAATCTAAGAGTTGTCACACTGAGAGATACCTGCTATGCCAAATATACTTCTACCTCTCCTAGACTGTAAATGTCTTGGCAGTAGAGCTTGTGTTTCTCACTTCTGTTTTTGTCATGGCATAGTCTAACATATAAAACAGGTATTTAATAGTTGTGTAAGTAGTTAACATATGTCCACACTATGTGACAGTCCCAGCCTTCCAACCAGCTGTTCATACTGGTTTCCACATAGCCAAAAAGGGTAAGGAAGTAGGGTGTTCATCTGAGCCCCAGATCTATAGGTCTTCATCAATGTTGAACTATGCTGTTCTTCACTGCTTAGAATAGAGGACAGGTACCCCTCTTGCAAGTACACATACTGGGAAAGACTTGGAACTATCTCTGAAATTAGAAAGGAAGGCCAGAGATTTTATCAGTGGTGAAACTGAGGACCCCAGCTAGCTGTAACAGCTAGCTCATCATCCCATGGGAAGACTCCAGTACAGGACCAAGATTGATTCCAAATTCCTGGGCCAGGTTAGCAGTATCACTTTTGTTTATGGGATGTTTTGTATTTGGTTATGTGTTGTCCTCAATTTACTTGGAACCATTTATAGATGACTTTTGTCTACTTACTGAAAATAGCTATCAGGAAGTGAGTAGATACAGCTGTAATTCCTTAGGGGTTCTAAATAAATATAGTAGTTAATTTGATGTTTATTTCTTTATATTCTTGTTTCCTGCTTTGGGGATTAAGATGAAGTAAAAGATAAGTAAAAGACTATAAAAGAAATCTACTGTGATCACTTGGGACTTTTTCAAAAACCTTTTAACTTGGTATCTCTGGTCATGGTATCTCTGGTCATGGTATCTCTGGTCCCTCAAACCCACATCCAAAATTTCAAGTGGTGTTTTGACTAGGCATTATTAAGTAGTTGCATTTATCTTAGAACTCCCAGCTCCGCTTGTCTCCCAACTCTAGTTCAACACGCAGCATTCTGCTTCCACAATGGGAAAAGAAATACACCATGAATTTTTTTTGAGTATACATGAACATGATGTGTGTGTATGTGTAACAGAGAAAGATGTTCCCAGAACTGTTATATTGATGGTGACAACACAGAGCTCAAGAAGCCAGAGGCTGGAAGAGCAGTGCCTCCTTCCCAGATAGGTTTAGAGTTTGGCTTTTTCTCCACTCCCTGTCTTGGGATAAGCAAGGACATTTTTCTTATTTGTGACAGTATTTCCTCCAGTAAAGACAAACAAAAAGTTAGCCCTCTGAATAGTGGTTATTTTTATTTATAAGTTATATTTCACCTTATAAATAAAAATAACCACTTGGTGCCATGGGGATATTTCCAAGGATGTTTTGTGTTAGCAACTCACTGTGTGACATTGAGCAGGTAGTTTCCCCTTTATGGGACTTGGTTACCCCATTTGTAAAATAGGGATTAGGGGATTTGACTATCTTCCTAGATCCTTCTAGCCCTGTGGTTCAGTGGTTATATTTCTTAAAGTAATTTAATAATATTTTAAAAATTTAATTAACAGGCTAGATTAGTAATAAGAAAAGAGATCCATATGGAGAAAGTTAAAAGATAATTCAGCCTACAGTCATTGAACTCAAGCATCAAATGTAACTCAGTGCTGCCTGGCAACAAAGGCATTCTGTGATTAGGACACAAACCTTGCATAAACCCATTCTCACAGAGTGCCAGGATACAGTGGCACAGTCTTTCCAAGGACTCACCATCTTGTACACATCAATGGTGTTCCAGGTTGGTCTCCCTGTAACTCATGTGCCATTATACTGCCCATATGGGTCTGGCAACAAGAAGAAAGGGACTCTTTTGGGAAAGAAATGCTTCATTTTCTTGACCTGACAGTGATTGGGCTTCTCTGCCACTTGTTCCTTGAACTTGAGAGAGAAAGCAGGCAGAAGTCCTGAAAATATAATTATTTTGCAAAAGCAAAGGGACTCTGAGATGTGCCAGTAAATTTGAGCTACCTATGGTCTAAAAGGTTATAAATTAGGAGGAGTCAAGATGGTGGGGGAGTAGGAGGACGTGGAGTTTACCTCTCCCCACAAATGCATCAAGAATAAATCTACAAATGGAACAGTTCTCACAGAACACCTGCTGAACACTAGCAGAGGACCTCGGACACTTAAAAGGACAAGAAAGATCCCCGTGTAACCAGGTAGGATGAAACACAGAAGAAGGGAAAAGGAAGAGGAGAGTAAGTGGGATGGGACCTGCACCCCTGGCAGGGAGCTGAAGGTGAGGAGATGTTCTTGCACCTGGGGAAGCCCCCTCACCAGTGGGGAGATCAGCTGGGACAGAAGGGAAGCTTCAAGGGCTCAGAGGCGAACGCAGCAACTGGTCTGTGCGCCCCAGCCTAAGATGTGTGCCCGCTGGTGCAGACGGGGAATGGGTGCTGGAACATGGGGTTTGGAGAGCAGACCCAGGGAGAGGACTGCTGTTGGCTGTGAGGAGACAACCTGAGGGGATGGTAGTGAGGAGCTCCACAACCAGGAGTGCTCGTGGAGGAAGCCCAGACTGCTATGTAAGAGAAACAGCATTGTTGAGTGACACACAAAGGGTGAGGCCACCATTGCAGCTTCTCTCCCTGCACACCAGCCCCTGCCTCCCTGGGCACTAAGAAGCGCTCCCACCAGGGCAGGGTCTCACACCTCCAGCTGCCACCTCCTCCTCTTTGACCCATCCCCAACGGGACAGGATCTTGCACCTCCGGCCACTGCCTCCTCCTCCTCCACACCCAGTCCCCGGGTGGGGTGACCCACATGCAGGGGTGTAGCTGAGACCACAGCTGAGCCCCAGGGGCCATGCACCTAAGGAAGAAGAGCTGAAATCTCGCCTCACAGCTGCACAAACTGCAGATTTACACCCCTGCGACCAGCTTTGTAAACTCAGCGTCTGCAGAACATCTGAATGGACAGTGAGTGCTCTCACAGCCAAGATAGGTCTATCTTTAGCAGCTGTGGACTTTGTGGACACGTACATGTGGGGGTTGGACCCAGCCAGAGTCTGAGCTGCCCCCATAGTGCCCACAGCAAGTTCAGTTCCATGATTACTGCAATCCTGGGACCTGACTTCAGTGGGTCTATGCTGGTGTCCTGGTGAAAACAACACCTGAGAGAGACCAGGGCCAACTGCCAGCATACCCACGGTTAAGGTGGGTCCGAGAGCAGTGCCAACAACAGTATAATTTGAGAGCTCGCACAACCAGTGAAAGGTGACACAACAAAGCACACCCACAGGTGAACAGCTCCAGAGGAGGAATACTCAGTGGCTTCTCTCCCAGTGGGAGTGCTTCAGTCCTGCCTACATCACACTGCAGATCAGAAACACAGCTAACAAACAGATCTGGGGGCCTCTACTCCAAAAACTAGGGAGCAGATCCCACCCCTGACAGAGCAGTGACAACTACAGAGCAAAGGGGAGGCCTGCTCAATATCCATTGCAGGCCCTGGTCACCAAAACAATAGTCACACCTCTTATCAAGGGGATAACAGCCAGCATACACTGAGGAAAGAGGTGGCAGACATCTAAACTAAAAACAGCCCTTGCACCAAAAAATATTAAACCCACGCAGGCTACACAGGGGCATTCCCACATAAAAGTAGTCCTCCAAGACAATCTGAGGGTCTGGAGTTGGGAGGAAGAACTGCGAGAGCATTTAACCTTGAAAGACAGCAGGGCTTGAGTGCAAGAGCTCACAGGGCTGGGGGAAACAGAGACTCCACTCTTGGAGGGTGCATACAAGGTCTCATATGCACTGGGGCCCAGCACAAAGCAGTACCTCCATAGGAGCCTGGGCTACACCTACCTAGGGGTCTTGGAGGGTCTCCTGGGGAGGCGAGGGTTGGCTGTAGCTCACAGCGGGGTCAAGGACACCAGTAGCAGAGGTCCCAGGGAATAGTGATTGGAGTGAGGCCTCCTGGAGGTCCCCATTTTGGCACCAAGAACCGGCCCCACCCAACAACCTGCAGGCTCCAGTGCTGGAAAGCCTCAGGCCAAACAACCAACAGGATAAGAACATAGCCCATCCCATCAGAAGACAGGCTGCTTAAAGTTGTACTGAGCTCACAGCCACCTCAAAACACATCCCTCGACATGGCTCTGCCCACCAGAGGGACAAGGCCCAGCTTCACCCACCAGGAAGCCTACACAAATCCCTGGTCCAACCTCACCCACCAGGGGGCAGACACCAGAAGCAAGAGGAAATATGATCCTCAGGTGCAGAAAGGAGACCACAAACACAGAAAGTTAGACAAAATGAGATGACAGAGAAATATGTTGCAGATGAAGGAACAAGATAAAAACCCACAAGAAAAACTAAATAAATAGGAGATAAGCAATCTACCTGAAAAAGAATTCAGAGTAATGATACTAAAGTTGACTCAAAATCTCAGAAAAAGAATGGAGGCACAGACTAAGAAGATACAAGAAATGTTTAGCAAAGACAGAAGATTTAAAGAACAAACAGAGATGAACAACACAATAATTGAAATGAAAAATATACTAGAAGGAATTAATAGCAGAATAACTGAGGCAGAACGAATAACTGAACTGGAAGACAGAGTGGTGGAAATCACTGCCATTGAACAGAATAAAGAGAAAAGAATGAAAAGAAGTGAGGGCAGTCTCAGAGACATATGGGACAACATTAAACACACCAACATTTGCATTATAGGGGTCCTAGAAGAAGAAAAGGGAAAGGGCCTGAGAAAATATTTGAAAGATTATAGCCAAAAACTTCCCTAACATAGGAAAGGAAACAGTCACCCAAGTCCAGGAAGTGCAGAGAGTCCCAGGCAGGATAAGCCCAAGGAGGAACACACTGAGACACATATTAATCAAACTGATGAAAATTAGATGTAAAGAAAAAATATTAACAGCAACAAGGGAAAAGCAACAAATAACATACAAAGGAATCCCCATAAGGTTATCAGGTGATTTTTCAGCAGAAACTGCAGGTCAGAAGAGAGTGGCACCATATATTTAAAGCGATGAAAGGAAAAAACCTACAACCAAGAATATTCTACCGGGAAAAAAAAAAAAAAGAGTACTCTACCCAGCAAGGCTCTCATTCAGATTCGACAGAGAAATCAAAAGCTTTACAGACAGGCGAAAGCTAAGAAAATTCAGCACCGCCAAACCAGCCTTACAACAAATGCTAAAGCAACTTCTCTAGGTGGGGAGAAAAAAAAAGAAGCCACAACTAGAAACAAGAAAATCACAAATGGGAAAGCTCACTATAAAGACAAACATAAAGTAATAGTAGGAAATCACCAACGCACAAATATGATATCAAACCCAGCAACCATGAGGAAAGTACAAATGCAAGAAATGGGAATTGCATTTGAAATTAAGAGACCAGCAACTTAAAACAACATTGTGCCTATATAGACTGCTATATCAAAACCCCTTAGGAACTGCAAACCAAAAAGCTACAGTAGGTACACACATAAAAAAGAAAAAGCAACCCAAACAAACCACTAAAGTTAGTCATCAAACCACAAGAGGAGAGAACAAAAGAAGAAGGGAAGAAAGAAGACCAACAAAAACAAATCCAAAACAATTAAGAAAATGGCAATAGGAACATACATATCAATAATTACCTTAAATATAAATGGACTAAATCTCCAACCAAAAGACATAGACTGGTTGAATGGATAAAAAAACGAGACCTGGATATATGCTGTCTACAAGAGACCCACCTCAGACCTACGGACACATACAGACTGAAAGTGAGGGGATGGAAAAAGATATTCCATTCAAATAAAAATCAAAAGAAAGGTGGAGTAGCAATACTTATATCAGACAAAATAGATGTTAAAGACTGTTACAAGAGACAAGGAAGGACACTACATAATGATCAAGGGATCAATCCAACAAGAAGATATAACAATTGTAAATATATATGCACCCAACATAGGAGCACCTCAATACATAAGGCAAATGCTAACAGCCATAAAAGGGGAAATCAACAGTAACACAATAATAGTGGGGGACTTTAACACCCCACTTTCACCAATGGACAGATCATCCAAAATGAAAATAAATAAGGAAACACAAGGTTTAAAGGACACATTAGACCAGATAGACTTAATTGATATTTATAGGACATTCCATCCGAACACAACAGGATACACTTTCTTCTCAAGTGCTCATGGAACATTCTCCAGGATAGATCATATTTTGGGTCACAAATCAAGCCTTGGTAAATTTAAGAAAATTGAAATCGTATCAAGTATCTTTTCCAAAAGAAGTACTTCCCAGAGCTTCTGCTGCCAGTGTCCTTGTCCCCACGGTGAGCCACAGCCACCCCCCGCCTCTGCAGGAGACCCTCCAACACTAGCAGCCCATGAAACAAACCTGCAAGTGCTGCACCGAGCAGAACATCCCCTTCCCCAAATATGAGGTGCAGGAGGAGGATGATAACCTCAAGGAGTGCTACCTGCTGGAGAACTCCCAGGAATCCGATGCCCCCATTGTGATTTTCTTCCCACTCATCAACGACACCTTCCAAAAGTACAAGGCCCCAGGTGTGAAGCAAAGCCCCGAGGAGCTGGAGCAGGGCCAGATTGACATCTGTGGTCCCAAAACTCCCTGCGCCACCAAGGAACTGACGTACACGGAGGCCGCCTTCGACAAGCTGGTGAAGCTCTCCGAATATAACATCCTGAATAACAAGGACAAGCTCCTTCAGGCCTTGCGACTGGCAGTAGAGAAGAAGAAACGCCTGAAGAGCCAGTGTCCCCCTAAAGTCCCAGGACACCCCTAAAGAGTCCCCCTAAAGCCCCAGGACAACCCTGTGTCTGCTTCTAGCATCAGAGGCACAGAACCCAGGGCTGACCGGCCCTCACAGCCAGCTCCGCTCTCTAGCAAGGGCTGCAGGCAGGCTGGCCTGGGCTTTCTATCAAAAAATTAAAATTAAAAAAAAAAGTTGAGGGAGAAAGAGAAACAGACAAAGGAAAATAACAAGGGGATGTATTTGGGGCTTTATACCCACTGGAATTTTTTTTTAAACATCTTTATTGGAGTATAATTGCTTTACACTGTTGTGTTAGTTGCTGCTGTATAACAGTGAATCAGCTATACGTATACATATATCCCCATATCCCCTCCCTCTTGCACCTCCCTCCCACCCTCCCTACCCCCCTCTAGGTGGTCACAAAGCACCGAGCTGATCTCCCTGTGCTATGCAGCTACTTCCCACTAGCTATCTATTTTACGTTTGGTAGTGTATATACGTCCATGCCACTCTCTCACTTCATCCCAGCTTCCCATTCCCCCTCCCCGCCTCAAGTCCATTCTCTACGTCTGTGTCTTTATTCCTGTCCTGCCCCTAGGTACATCAGAACCTTTTTTTTTTTTTAGATTCCACATATATGTGTTAGCATAAACGTATATTTTGTTTTTCTCTTTCTGACTTACTTCACTCTGTATGACAGACTCTAGGTCCATCCACCTCACTACAAATACCTCCATTTCATTTCTTTTTATGGCTGAGTAATATTCCATTGTGTATATGTGCCACATCTTTATCCATTTGTCTGTTGATGGACACTTAGGTTGCTTCCGTGTCCTAGCTATTGTACATAGTGCTGCAATGAACATTGTGGTACATATCTCTTTGAATTATGGTTTTCTCAGGGTATATGCCCAGTAGTATACCCACTGGAATTTTTTTTAAACCTTCCCTGCAGGGAAGGGGATCCAATAGCCACAGGCTCCCACACATGCCTGAAGTGTAGAGAATAATAGCATGGCCCAATTTTATTTACATAAGAGGCTGGTTCCCCAGAAACCTCGGACTCAGAGCTGGAACTTAAAGCCCTCCCCTCACTACTCCTCTCTGCTCGGGAAATGCACAAGAGGACCTGAGAAGCATTCTGGGTTCTCTGGAAAAATGTTTTTTAATTTTTTTTATTTCTGAAGGTGGTCTTTATTTTTTTTAATTTTTTTAACATCTTTATTGGAGTATAATTGCTTTACAATGGTGTGTTAGTTTCTGCTTTATAACAAGGTGAATCAGCTGTACATATACATATATCCCCATATCCCCTCCCTCTTGCACCTCCCTCCCACCCTCCCTATCCCACCCCTCTAGGTGGTCACAGAGCACAGAGCTGATCTCCCTGTGCTATGTGGCTGCTTCCCACTAGCTATCTATTTTACATTTGGTAATGTATATATGTCCATGCCACTCTCTCACTTCGTCCCAGCTTCCCCTTCCCCCTCCCCGTGTCCTCAAGTCCATTCTCTATGTCTGCATCTTTATTCCTGTCCTGCCCCTAGGTTCTTTGTAACCTTTTCTTTTTTTTTTTTTTAAGATTCCATGTATATGTGTTAGCATACGGTGTTTTTCTCTTTCTGACTTACTTCAAATGCTTTTTTAAATTTAAGGCAATTGTATTCTTGTGGTTTTTATAGGCAATTGTATTTTGTGATTTTTATTTTTATGAATCAGCTTATTAATAGGAAGCATAATGCTTGAAGATCTAGATGGAGCACTAGAGACATCCTGGTCTCTTCAACAACAAACACAAACAGGTGATGGGGTTTCAGCAGCCCCTCTGCAGCCACTCAAAGGCCCAGGACAAGTGATTCCTTTGATCCCCACTGGGCAGCCTCGACTGAGCATCCAGCTCCGGCAAAATGCCAGGCAAAGCCCAAGTCTGCAGCTCCGGTTCACCGAACAAGGATCTGGGATGCAGCTCTGGGACGTCTGGGCAGGTACATCGGGCATCAGGTGAGTGATGCTGCCTGGTGCTGCCACTCCACGGGGCCACCGCTCACTGACCACCCTGCTCCAGGAGCACTTCTCCAACCTCTTACCACCTCCTCTCTGGTTTCCAGATGGTATTACTTATTTCTAAGCGGCATTTCTCTTATTTATTATGTAAACACCATGGCCAGAACATCCCAACTCTTGAAGAGTCACCCTGAGATAACACAACTGGAAAGGATTAACCCAGAAACGACTAGGTTAACCCTGAGGAAAATGCTCATCTTTGGAGATGGTTTCCTGATGAATCTCTGGGAAAGCCCTGGGACACAGGAGTTCAAAGTATCCACATCTCCCATCAGGCTGGGAACTTAACTAAAGAAATGTGTAGGACTTCCCTGGTGGCGCAGTGGTTAAGAATCCGCCTGCCATTGCAGGGGACACGGGTTTGAGCCCTGGTCTGGGAAGATCCCACATGCCGCAGAGCAACTAAGCCCGTGTGCCACAACTACTGAGCCTGCGCTCTGGAGCCCGCAAGCCACAACTACTGAGCCCGCATGCCACAACTACTGAAGCCCATGTGCCTAGAGCCCGTGCTCCACAACAAGAGAAGCCACCGCAATGAGAAGCCCATGCACCGCAACAAAGAGTAACCCCCAGCTCTCCACAACTAGACAAAGCCCTTGCACAGCAACGAAGACCCAATGCAGCCAAAAATAAATAAATAAATTTATTAAAAAAAAAAAAAAAAAGAAAGAAATGTGTAACCTGAGCCATTGAGATGTCTGTGCTGATGGAAGGTGTGACCAGAAAGGCATGTGGTCTACATGAAGCCCAGCAAACCTGAAAGACATGGCCCTCTCTCTGGGCCACCATGCTCCCTAAGCAGGCCTTTGGATGTTAGGAGATGTGTGGTGACAGGTGTCAAAAGTTTACGAAAATTGTCCTCTGATTTACATCCTTGCTACCCAAAGTGTAGTGGGGAACTAGTTAGAAATGCAGAATCTCAGGCCCCACCCCAGCCATACTGAATTCAGAATCTGCATTTTAAGGAGATTTTCACCTCTCCACTGCCTTCAGGTGATGCTTATGCATATTAAAGTCTGAGAGGAGAGGGTTTATGCCATACTCACTCATAAGCTGGAAAGATGAATCCATCACTTCCCCTGAGCCACTGATAAACTGGGCTCCTGGACCTGCAAAGCTGGTCCCCACCCAGAGAATGCTGACTTGGGACCCCACCCTGCTCCAACACCAGAGTAGCCAGCTGCCTCCACTTTGCCATCTTTTCTTTCCATCTGCGAGAAACAGGTTCTCCTTAAAATGATCAGAGTGAGCCACTGGGCAAGACCTGCATGTTTATTGTAAGGTGAAGGCAGCACTGCCTTGGATTCATCAAAGTATGTAAAACGAGGTTTATAAAATCATTGTATTATTTGAGCACAGACTAAACTGGCCATGTGGGTAAAAAAAAAAAAAAAAGTATCTTTTCTGACCACTACACTATGAGACTAGATATCAATTATAGGGGAAAATCTGTAAAAAATACAAACACATGGAGGCTAAACAATATGCTACTAAATAACCAAGAGATCACTGAAGAAATCAAAGAGGAACTCGAAAAATACCTAGAAACAAATGACAATGAAAACACGATGACGCAAAAGCTATGGGATGCAGCAAAAGCAGTTCTAAGAGGGAAGTTTATAGCAATACAATCCTACCTCAAGAAACAAGAAAAATCTCAAATAAACAATCTAACCTTATACCTAAAGGAAATAGAGAAAGAAGAACAAACAAAACCCAAAGTTAGTAGAAGGAAAGAAGTCATAAAGATCAGAACAGAAATAAATGAAATAGAAACAAAGAAAGCGATAGCAAAGAGCAATAAAAGTAAAAGCTGGTTCTTTAGAAGATAAACAAAATTGATAAACCTTTAGCCAGAGTCATCAAGAAAAAAAGGGAGAGGACTCAAATCAATAAAATTAGAAATGAAAAAGAAGTTTCAACTGACACCACAGAAATACAAAGGATCATAAGAGGCTCTTACAGGCAACTATATGCCAATAAAATGGACAACCTAGAAGAAATGGACAGCTTCTTAGAAAGCTACAACCTTCCAGGACTGAACCAGGAAGAAATAGAAAATATGAACAGACCAGTCACAAGTACTGAAATTGAAACCGTGATTAAAAATCTTCCAACAAACAAAAGTCCAGGACCAGATGCCTTCACAGGCGAATTCTATCAAACATTTAGAGGAAAGTTAACACCTACCCTTCTGAAACTCTTGCAAAAATTTGCAGAGGAGGGAATACTCCCAAGCTCATTCTACGAGGGCACATTAACCTGGTACCAAAACCAGATATCACCAAAAAAAAAAAAATTACAGGCCAGTATCACTGAAGAACATAGAAGCAAAAATCGTCAACCAAATACTAGCAAACAGAATCCAACAGCACATTAAAAGGATCATACACGATGATCAAGTGGGATTTATCCCAGGGATGCAAGGATTTTTCAATATTCGCAAATCAATCAGTGTGATACACCACATCAACAAATTGAAGAATAAAAACCATATGATCATCTCAATAGATGCAGAAAAACACCCATTTATGATAAAATCTCTCCAGAAAGTGGGCATAGAGGGAACCTACCTCAACATAATAAAGGCCATATATGACAAACCCACCGAAATATTATTCTCAATGGTGAAAAACTGAAAGCATTTCCTCTAAGATCAGGAACAAGAGAGAGATGTCCACGTTCACCACTATTATTCAACATAGTTTTGGAAGTCCTAGCCATGGCAGAGAAGAAAAAGAAATAAAAGGAATCCAAATTGGAAAAGAAGTAAAACTGTCACTGTTTGCAGATGACATGATACTATACATAGAAAATCCTAAAGATGCTACCAGAAAACTACTAGCGCTCATCAAAGAATTAGGTAAAGACTGGTGGGGAGGCTGGCTATTCCCAACTTGAGCCCATGAATGCCTCTGCTTGTTTCTGTCCACCCCTAATTCAGGTCTTATTGTATACTAGGTTTTCTGGCATTTGTATAGTGCTTTAACATAGACAGTGCATTTTCACATACCTTCTCATTGATTTTTGATCCTATGCACTTGCTCTTTTTGGAAATTCCTTTAGGGTGATATCACAAAGGATCGTACAGATAAGAATAGTGAGGGAGGGAAAAGTAAGAGGAAGGGAGAGCCAAATGTTGAAGCACTGAGCTATGCCAAAATGCAGGCACTATAGCTGCTGCCCAGGAACCTAATAGCAAAGAGGACCCCTCCCTTAAACTGATGGCTGCCAAAAATTAAGGCAGATGGAACATACAGAGCCCTGTCACCAGCAGCAGCACCCTATTTGCTGCCTCTGCCAGGATTGGGGTAGGAATGTACAAAAATCAGACAAATACAGGAAGGGACATGAGAAGGAAGAGAGTAAAGAGTTCCCTCAGGTGTACATTATAGGATCACCTCAGTATCACACAAAACTTAAATCAGAACTCTTAATATATGTGATTTTTTCCTTGTATATGGAATTTCATTTTTTAAATTAAAAAAACAAAAATTAAATGAATTATAGATTGCTCAAAGTTAGAAAAACCCTTAGATATAATTTACTTCAATTCCCTTATTGTATAGCTGATAAAACTGAGGACCAGAGAGGGGAAGGAGCTTATCTGAGGACACCCAGCTCGTTAGTGGTTGTACTCCATCCATTATATGATATCACTTCTTATATGAGTTTTTCGTGCATATCTTTTTTTTTAACATCTTTATTGGAGTATAATTGCTTTACAATGGTGTGTTAGTTTCTGCTTTATAACAAAGTGAATCAGCTATACATATACATATATCCCCATGTCCCCTCCCTCTTGCATCTCCCTGCCACCCTCCCTATCCCACCCCTCTAAGTGGACACAAAGCACCAAGCTGATCTCCCTGTGCTGTGCAGCTGCTTCCCACTAGCTATCTATTTTACATTTGGTAGTGTATATATCTCCATGCCACTCTCTCACTTCGTCCCAGCTTACCCTTTCCCCTCTCCATGTCCTCAAGACCATTCTCTATGTCTGCGTCTTTATTCCTGTCCTGCCCCTAGGTTCTTCAGAACCACTTTTTTTCTTAGATTCCATATATATGTGTTAGCATACAGTATTTGTTTTTCTCTTTCTAATTTACTTCACTCTGTATGACAATCTCTAGGTCCATCCACCTCACTACAAATAACTCAATTTCGTTTCTTTTCTTTTCTTTTTTTAAATTTATTTATTTAGTTTTGGCTGTGTTGGGTCTTCGTTTCTGTGCAAGGGCTTTCTCTAGTTGCGGCAAGTGGGGGCCACTCTTCCTCATGGTGCGCGGGCCTCTCACTGTCGCGGCCTCTCTTGTTGCAGAGCACAGGCTCCAGACGCGCAGGCTCAGTAGTTGTGGCTCACGGGCCCAGTTGCTCCGTGGCATGTGGGATCTTCCCAGACCAGGGCTCGAACCCGTGTCCCCTGCATTGGCAGGCAGATTCTCAGCCACTGTGCCACCAGGGAAGCCCAATTTCGTTTCTTTTTATGGCTGAGTAATATTCCATTCCATATGTGCCACACCTTCTTTATCCATTCATCTGTTGATGGACACTTAGGTTCCTTCCATGTCCTGGCTATTGTAAATAGAGCCGTGCATATCTTTTGAATTTTGGAATCTTTATCATGAGAGATGACATAGATTCATACCATACTTTTGAGATATATAGAATTTTTTTTAGTGTTTTACTGTGATCATCTTTTTTTGATGTCTCTCTCATCCTTAATATTTTTAAACTTATACGGCTCCTCTTTTAAGCATGTTTTCTGTACTTAAAGGCATCATACCTCCATATTTCTAACCTAGTATCGTGAAATCCTGGTAGATATTAGAAAATTGAATTAGCCAGGCAGCATTATGGGTAAGTATGTGCTCTCTGTACTAATGCTGATTCTGTCATCCATCAACTGACTGGAGCTGAACTGGGAAGAATTAGACTAGATAGATCTTGTCTAGGCTAAACTGGAAACCTTCTGTGGACCTGTTTTCTACAACAGTCCTATCTCATTGATCCATTTCAGTCCCTAACCAAACCTGTAGACCTATAACAGCTTGCTGGTCAGTTACCTCCTTTCCAGTATGACAGCTAAGACCTTTGTCAGCTTCATTATCCATGTTGGACCTCACAACTGGCTTATTACTCACCTTGCTTTATTCTCGTGAACATCCTGGCACTGTATTTCTAAGGCTACTCTAACCTGGAATCCAACCACCCCTAATGCTCCTTTTACAACCATCTATTAACTCCTTGACCTCTCTCTTCTCTCTATATGCCAACTCCTGCTCCCTTGCCTGCCACATCTAAATCATTTTCCAAATCTATACAGCACACCTCTGCAGTTCTACTCAAATTTAACATCTTCTTTCCATTTTTATTTCCTCCTCCCTAATTCTAATCTTCTTGACTACTCACACCTGAACATCGCATCTCCTAACCTATTTTCTTAACTCTGATTCTCCCACCCTCACTGGTCCTAATGTTCTAATCACAGCATTCCTCTGCTCAAAACCCTCAGTGTCTTCCTGAGTTAGGATTTGGGTGGCCTCCAGAGTATAGTTCTTACCTTTTCAATCATATCTTCTTATATGTACCTGATACAGTAAGTCCCCTACATACAAACCTTCAAGTTGCGAACTTTCAAAGATGCGAACATGCGTTTGCATGTCCAATCATGTAAGTTAGTTCACGTGTCTGGCGTACATTGTTACGTGCGTGCATCCTCTACAAGTGGTCGTGCTTTTGTGTACTTTACAGTACTGTATAGAGTACAGCAGTGCAGTATCTATATTTCAGCCCAGGTTGTCCGGAAGCAAACATAAAAGCAGAGGTGATGTAGCTGGTACTGCTAAGAAGCTCCAAGTGATAATAATGGAAACAAAAGTGAAAGTAACTGAGAGAGTGGAGCGAGGTGAAAAGATGGTAGACGTCGCTCATTCTTATAACATGAATCATTCAACCATCGGCACGATTCTAAAGAACAAGGACAAGATCATGGAACATGTGAAGTCTGCTGTGCCGATCATGTTGACAATAATGTTGAAACATGGAAAAATGATGGAGGAGATGGAGAAACTTCTCAGTGTGTGGATGCAGGATCAGCATCAGCATCGAGTCCCGCTCAGCTTAATGCTGATTCGAGAGAAAGCTAAAAGCCTTTATGAAGACTTTAAGAAGAAACACGGAGAAAAATCAGAGGGTGCATATTTTAATGCCAGCCGTGGCTGGTTTCATTGGTTCAAAGCTAGAGCCAACATTCACAATGTAAAAGTGGTGAGGCAGTGAGTGCAGATACGGTAGCTGCCTGGCAATTTCCTGAAATGCTACTAGAAATTATTGATGAAGGCACGTATTTACCCAAGCATGTTTTTAATATGGATGAGACAGGACTGTCCTGGAAGAGGATGCCAGACCAAAGTTACATCAGTAAGGAGGAAAAGTTGGTGCCAGGCTATAAAGCAGCAAAGGATAGGCTAACTCTGTTATTTGGTGGCAATGCTTCCAGCGATATGAAGCTGAAGCCTCTCTTAGTTTATCATTCAGAGAACCCAAGAGCCCTTTAAAACATAGCCAAGGGCTCTCTTCCTGTTGTGTGGAAGAGTAACCCCAAAGCCTGGGTTACACAGGCCATTTTCCAGGACTGGTTTTTCCACCACTTTATCCTGGAGGTAGAGAAATATTGCTTGGAGAAGGACGTCCCATTCAACATTCTTTTGCTGCTTGACAGTGCTCCGGGCCAACCCCCATTCATGGACAACTTTCATCCCAATGTCAAAGTAGTGCATCTGCCACCGAATACTATGTCGTTCATCCAACCTATGGACCAAGGAGTTATAGCGACTTTCAAGAAATATTATTTATGTCACACTTTTTGTTAGGCAGTAAAGGCAAGTGATGAATCAGGATCAACCTTGTGACAATTTTGGAAGGACTATAACATCTACAAGGCCATAAAAAACATTGACTTTGTTTGGCGTGAGGTTACGCCAGTCACCATGAATGGGGTTTGGAAGAACTTTTGCCCGCAATTTGTTCACGATTTTCTTGGATTTGAGAAGGTGGATGAGGAGTCCAAAGAGGTCTTCAGCAACTTAGTGACCCTCAGTGAGAAGCTGGAGCTAGATCTGCAAGAGGACGACTTCATCGAACTCCTTGCTGTGCAACACGAGGAGCTTACTAATGAAAACCTGATGGAAACGGAGGCCCAGAGAAAGGACTAAGAGAGACGAGAGGAAGAAGTGACTGAAGAACTGAAGAGATTCACGATGCAGGAAATGGCAAGGGGATTTTCTTTATTTGAGGAGGCACTGTTAATTTTTGAGGCACAGGATCTGAACATAGAATGGTACACTAAGGTTGCAGCAGCCGTTCACAGTGCAATCCAGTGCTACCGTGTCATCTATGACGAGAAAAAAGAGCTACTACCTAGACATCACTGGATCGTTTTTTCAAGAGGGTAGGTAGAATTGAATCCAGCAAGGATTCCAGAACCTGTGCCATCAATGTCAGGCGTGAGTGAAATTGCAGCTTGCCCTCCATCTCCTATTGCTGACAGTCCTTCAGCTCTACCATCTCCCACCTCCTCTCCCTCCTCCAGTCAGTAACTCTTCTTGCCTGTTTACTCGATGCCAGCCCCTGTATGCCAGCTGTTGTACAGTACTACTGTACTTTTCAAAGTACTGCACTGTAAGATTAAAAATGTTTTCTTTACTTTTGTGTTTGTTTTTTATGTATTATTTGTGTGAAAAGTATTATAACCTATTACAGTACAGTACTATATAGCCGATTGTGTTAGTTGGGTACCTAGGCTAACTTTGTTGGACTTACGAACAAATTGGACTTAACAGACGTGCTCTCAGAACAGAACTCGTTTGAACATAGGGGACTTACTGTATTTTAGCCAACCACTACTGTTCCCCAAATTCTCCGCCATCTTTTCCTACCATTCAACATCATCTTCTAGTCAACTTTTACAGAGCATATACCATGTTCTAAGCACTGTTTGGGCTAAGCCCTGTGGAGGTGAGGGGTGCTTAGTCTTTTGAGGGTATCAGATATAAAGAAGTAATGTTTATATAAGGTGATAAACACAGAGGAGAGCAAAGTTCTTTGGGAACCAGAGAAGGGAAGAGACAAATTTTGTTTGGGGTGGGAAGAATCAAGGAAAGTGTCAGGGAGATTTTGAGTAGGGAATAGGAGAGGGAGATGAAAGAGAAGCTGGAAGGGGGAAGAAGGGAAGGAATAGGGGAAGGGGAAAGAGTGAGGAGAGGCATTCCAGGCAGAGAGAATATCAAGAGCAAGACTCCTGGAAGCAAAAAATGGTCTAGCATATTAATGAAACAGAGAGAGTTAGAATATTAGGGAGTATAGAGGGGAGGTGAAGAGAATGAAAGGAGAATACAACTTGAGAAGTTGAGTATTGATTGAAAAGGGTGTTATATGCAAGGAAAGTTGTCAGGCCTATGATTCTGTAGCAGTTGTTTAGATAGACTGGAGTAGGGAGAGACTCATGGCATCTCATGAAGTTCCTTCAGCCTGGAATGCCTTTCTCTCCTCTATACTTTTCCATCCTCACCTCCTGAAAGACCATCCTTCAAGGTCCATCTCAAATGCTGCTGCTATTAGTGAAGCCTTCACTGATTTCCCTCCTCTCTAGAAGTGGAATAATTTCTCTCCATTTTGAACTCCTGTAGAAACTTTTTGCCTCTCTTTCAGTGTATTATATATTTATTAGAATTTGTCTATGGCTTGTTTTCCCCCATAGACTCTGAGCACCTTGAGAACATGGATCTAGTCTCAGTCACCTGTCTTTTCCACTACAGTTTCTGGTACACCACCATGACCACAGGTAGTACATAGTCAATTTGTTGAATTGATTTAAACTGGTATTCCAGAGATCAGCACTACTCCAGTCCCAAAGGCTATGTTGTCCCAGGTCCATAGGCAGAAATATGATATACTTTCTTTCCTTGTTTTTCTTTTTCAGCTGGGAAAGGCCAAGGACAGCCTCCAACACAAATGCTCGTGTGGGTCATCTAGACTGGGAGTATAGAGGGGAGGTGAAGAGAAGACCTGAGCCTTAAAGGCCTTTGGGCAAGAGCATGGCAGCCTACTGGGACAGGATCTATGCGCCCTCTTCAGGCCCAACTGAGGGGAAGGCCAAGTAGGAGTGGTTGCTTTTCCACTTTAAATGAGCATTTTCTTGCTTCAAAATACCTGTCTCCATGCTAATGTTAGATCAGTGCCGTTACACACTGTGTGATTTACCATGATCAGCAAAGCAACTTATTGTACATTATTCCAAAAGTGTTAATCAATTTTAGCTCAAAATAGATTTTAATAACCCCACAAAATTTGCTATCTTAAAATGCTGATCAGTTGGGAAGAGCTAAAGCAAGCCCAGAGCTGTTTGTATTGTAGCTATAAAAAATTATAATCCCTCTCACGAATCATCTTTTATAAGCAGCCAAGGTATAAATAAATAAAAATGTAGGAAAATACATACCTTTAAGTTGTGTCATTTAGAGCTGAGATTTGAAAAGTCATAGGAAAGGACTGAAGGATTGTCTGCTCAGGATTTAGCCTTCTAATTCCGTAGAAAAAAAAGCCCAAATAATTGATAATCATTAAGTTATTATCTAATATAGTACCTCTGTTAGTATCTAAGTTAGTATCTATGATATTCAGTTTGCCCTTTTGAAAAAAATAAGGGAGTTCCCTGGTGGTCTAGTGATCCCTGGTCAGAGATCCAGCCACACTGTGCGGCCCAGAAAAAGGAAAAGAAAAAAAAGAACCTAGTAGAACCAACCTTACAAGGTGATTGTTAGTACAAAATGAGATAACTTCTGTAACTGTATCCAGCCCAGCACCTAGTGCTCCCTTCCTCTCCCCTTCCCAACTTATCAAGCTCCCATACCCCTCTCCACCTCTTCTTTATCTTTTGCCAAAGCATATTTCTTCTATTCTCAACCCTTTAAGATTCCATTTACTGCAGAGCCATAAATCCTGGGTGCTTGGACAGATTTTTCTGAGAGGAAATATATGTTCTTAGGGAAATAACATCCCACAGTAGAGTTACAGTGGCACTAATATGTCCCATGACACAGTATTCTTGTCATGTCTCACAAGACTGGATAATTCTTAATACTTAAGTGCATTGCTCCTGCATATATTTTATGGTACATTAATTTTTGCTGATAATCAATACTTGCCTGAGGCAGCTGTTCTTTATTTCATTACCTGAAAGGGGGTATAAGTATAGATCAGTAACTTGTGGAAACATATCTCTACAGCCTTGTTTTGGCCAGGGTTTGGAAGTGGTAAGAATAGAGGAAGCATTTGTGTTCTAAGAAAAAAACACCTGGTTTCTTGGTCTGGAGACTTGGGTTCCTTTGTTAGATCTGCCATTATGTTATTTTGTGACTTTATTTTATTTTTTGTTTCTCTGTGCCTTGGTCTTCCTGGTGATTAAAAACGGACTTCCTTGTAGTTAGCCTTAGGCATAAGGGACAAGAAGCCACTAAATTATTGAAATCTACAAATAATTTGCCCCTTATCAAGTCCCTGCCAAGATACAATTAGTGGAGGGGTTAAAGAAGAGTAAAATGATACCTGAAGTTCTACTGAGTTCCTTTTTTAAAAAAGATACACAGAGTAATCCATGATGACAGTGTGATTCCATCTGCCCATAGGGTCCTCTCTGAAGCAGAGGCTCAACCATCTGATCTGTTCATTCGATTCCACCACAAATGAGCCCTCCTTGCCAAAGGATGGTGACTTTGACATTGTTAGCCAAGCATCTCTACCTTTTAGACATCTCCAGCCCTTCTTTCTGTGTAAATACAACAAGTAAGCATCTCTTTCTCTTTTTCCTGACACCTGTGGTTTTATTGGCTACTCTCAAGTCAGGTCTTGTATAAAATGAGAAGAAAGTTGGGCAATTATGATATATAAATATTAGGGGAACCCAGGATCATCTAACTTTTAAAAAACTGAGTGATTGCCTAATACAGACTTCTTATTTTACAGATAAGGAAATAGGCCCAGATAGGCTTTAGGGTATAAAGATTGAATCATTTAAAACTGTCTTATTCCCGCAATGCTGGACCTACCTTTTATAGTATTTGCATGTTTTAGAGTAAGTGAATATACAGTTGAGATTCTTATAATAGCTGCTTGGCCATCAGTAAAGTAGTCTATGCTTTTTAATAAAGGGATGGATTCTTGGCTGAGGAAAAGGTCTAGAGAAAGGGGGTTTGGAATAAATAGAGATTTATAGATGCTGTAGTGGCACATGGTAGAGACCTCCACCTTGAGTGGCTGTGCCTCATATCATTTTGCATATACCTACCCTCCAGGTAGGTGGGCAAGACATGAGGGGCTATAGATATGTGTTCTATACACTAAAAATACCAGATAATGCTGGGACGTTTTCAGAAATTCCAGATCTTCTTTGTAGTCACATTTAAAAATCCTGCTCTGGGCTTGGAGAAATATTTGTCAAAACCAGAGCTCAGGTCATGAAAGCCAAGAAACCATGGAAGGAATTCTCTACCTCTTTCATACTTAGCAGTCAAATTTTAAGCACAGAGAAAATATGAATGTGATGTGTATGTGTGTATATATGAATTGGCTTGATTTTTAAGAGCTTATGATCATCTGAATTAGAGATGAGACAAACAGAAATAAAGCCAATCTCCACATGTACACACCCCTTGTCTCAGGTTAGTCTGGGCTCTACTTTGCGTCCTTCCTAATTGAATGGCCATGATTAGGTTAAATGTATTACTATCTGGAAGAAGATGTAAGTTTGCCTGCTTCCTCAGATTTCAGTTTTGAATGGTATGGTAGCCTAGAGGGGACAGAAGGATCTAGAATGTATGAATGAAGTGTGAGTTTCCAAATTGACTTATATGGTAGGTATAAACTATGAAACAAAAACAATAGTGGCTATGAAGCCAGTCTGGAAATAGGTAAATTCCAGTGAACCTTTTAAAACCTCTCTAGCTGAAATGAGCTTAAAACAGAGAAGAAAATTTGATGACTGATATTATGTATTTGAAATGTGCAGGTTGGACAGCATTTGGACTTGGAATGAAACAATAAGAGGTTCCATTCATGGATAACCAACAAGATAAGGCTGTTGTTGCCTCAGCCAACGGAGAAAACACTATGATTAATGGGGTCAAGGAAAATGGTAAGGGAATTTAATTATGGTATGTAATATCTCTCCCAGTAGTCCTTTGTTAGTACTATAGATTTTCGGTATCCACAGAGCTGGGGCGAGTTAAGTCTAGGATGCCTCTGAGATAAGAGTTAATCCTAAACTTTATTCCACCAGATCTCTAACTGGACTAGAAGGGTCTTTAAGAGGTATCGAATCCAACCCCTTTGCTCTCCCAAATCATCTCTATCAAATGGATACTTAAGTTCCTCTAAATTCCTGGTGAATTAGAAATATGCTCTGATGTGAAGCTTGGAATGTTTAGACTCAGTAGGAGCTTCCAAAACATAGGTGAGGTCTGAAGGATAGGACTATGCCTCATAGTTCAAAACCATGAATATATCCCATCTGAGCATTTTCCCACCCTGAAAGCTTTGACTTTCCAGTTGATCAAGCAATCCAATTTTTTCCTCATTTCTGAGGAGAGTGCTGTGTATGTCTGAAGAAAAAGCTGAACCTACAAAAATATTATTTTTCACTCGCATGAATGTTCAATATAAAATCAAGGTTGTTCTTTAACTCTGTAGTTTCTACTTCTAAAGTTAGAGAAGCTGAAGCTTAGATTTTATATCATAAGATCAAGTACCAGAAACTGATCAAGGGAAAGAGAGTTAATGAGTCTGGTCTAATACCTTTAACTTTATTTCTGTCATTTTTTCCCCTTTTCTCTAGATTCAGAGGACCAGGATGTGGCAATGAAGTCATTTGCAGCTCTAGAAGCTGCTACACCAATCCAGCCTATACTGGTGGCTCAAAAAGAGAACCTGATGTATCCCAGAGGTCTCCTGCCTCTGCCCTCTAAGAAGCCCTGTATGCAGAGCCCTCCCTCTCCTTTGGGCCTGATTGAAGCACCTGAGCATGCTGCTAATAGTGCTTCTGTGAATGCCATCTCTCTTACATCTGGTGTTGCAAAAGGCCTGAACACATGGTCACTGCCCAATGAGTGTGAGAAAGCTCCATTTGCCATAATGGAGCCCGCAGGCATGTCAGCTCTGAATGGGGAGTGCCTCATGCAGCCAAGCCGGACTTGCTTGGGCTGCTTCATGGAATCCAAGGATGCAGTAGATCCTGAGCCAGGGATCAGTCTAAAAGTCAGTGATCTAAATAGGGATTATGAAACTTGTGCAGTCTCTGATATAGGGATTCAGTGTATCAATGCTGGAGAAAACATGAAATACGGAGAGCAGCTGCTCTCAGACCAGCTCCTAGGCTTCCCACTGCACAAATCAAGGGCAGGAGATAGACGAGAAGCCGAGAAACCTGACATTGACTTGGAGGACCCAGCTCAGAAAAGTTATTATGAGGCATTACTATTAGATAAGTGCAATACGGAAGAGGCTTTACTGGCAAATTCCAATCAGGATTGGGGTTACTTTGAGACTTTTATTAGTGAGAGTAAGATTGAACTGCTTGACCTCTGTTCCAAGAATGAGCTGTCTGTCAACCTGTTCTCTGAAGAAGATGTGGATAACTACATGTTCGATGATGATGAGTCAACACTGGGCAGTGATGTCTGCTCCCTGAAAATTCGATATGAATCCTTCCAGGATAACGTTCGAGACAAAACCACCCTTTTGATGCAGGAGGATGCCCAATTCAACTTTTTTCCCAGTGTCTTCACTACCTGCCCCAAGCGGGAGTCTAAGAGTGGGGCCCTGAAGCAGAGCAGTGATCTTTCCCAATTCAAGGTCCCTGATGTGAGCATTATCTGGGGGGAGGAAGATAAAACCTTGGACAAGAAGAAAGGCAAAGAAGAAGGCCAGGAAGACAAAGGTGTAGAGAAAAAAGATGCAAAGGATAATGGAGAAAAATCTGCCTTAAATAAACCATGCAGTGGACCTGAAGTAGGGCAATTTAAGAATCCAAAGCAAGGCCATCTTGCCAATTCCTTGGAGGCATCAGGGAATTTTAGTGATGACAGTTCCTTCATTGAGGTCTCTTATGATGCCATGGGGGAGATCAAGGACTGTAGCCGCTATATGGCTCGGGACACTAATTCTGGCAGCTCCTCCTCCCAGCAGAATTATGGGCTGCGAGCCAAGAGAAAAGTCAGGTATAGTGAAGATTATCTGTATGATGTTGACTCACTAGAGGGTGAAAAAGTAAATGAGAGGAAGGAATGGCTGCCAGGTGGTTGTAAAGAGGAAGATGATGATGAATGGTGTCCCAAAAAGAGAAGAAAAGTAACTCGTAAGGAGCCCCCTGTTATTATCAAATATATCATCATCAATCGTTTTAAAGGTGAGAAGAACATGCTGGTGAAGTTGGGTAGGGTGGATGCCAGTGAGACAACAGTGAATTTGAGTGAGTCGCAGCTCAACAAATATGCCAAGCTGGCCCCCTTGAAGGGCTTCTGGCAAAAGAAGAAAAAGCAGAGAAACAGCAATTCAGACTCCAACAAAACACCCTTATGCCAAAAGCAAAGCTTTGAACCAGGTAGCTTTGAGGTGTCATTCCTGCCACCTGCTCGCAAACGAAAATCTAAACTTGGCAACAGGCACAGGATTCAAAGAATCCCATCCATGGAAACTTCAGCAAGTGGTAAGCAGGTTTCATTCTGCAACGATGAGAGGCAAGCTAGTAGTCGTAAAGAAGATGGAGGCCTGAAAGGTACACTGAAGTCAGCACCTCTGGCTGCCCCCGGCCGTGCAAATGGATCACATTTAAATGACATCACAGGCCCTGACTCAGTGAAAGTCAAAGCCCAAGATGCACAATTTAAGGGGCCAGAGAGGAAAGTGCTCAACAAAATCAAATTTAAAAGTGAAGCCAGGTTAAAATCCAAGAAAATCAAAGCTGGGCAAGAAAGCAAGCCAGTTGTTCAAATGACCCCTCTTTTGGGAGACCAATCTTCCAAAGCTAATTCAAAGAATGAAGCTATTCCTGGGACCTCAAATGGTTCACATCTATCTGAATTTCATGAGACAAAGGTTGCTAAGAATTCTACTTTCCTACCAACCACCTGCTCTTCTGAAATGCCTCTATCATCTGATCCTGTTGCCAACAATATACCTGTTATCCCTGGAGGGTATTTGCAGACATTGTTAGATGCTTCTGACTTGTCAAATAATACTGGCATTTCATACTTCACTCAGCATTCTCCAGAGCAGAATGAAGTCAGCCTCACTCAAACAGAAAAATCATTTGTACCTCTCCAGCCTGCCCAGGACTGTGTGCTTTCCTCGCCTTCTGAGTCTGAGCTGCTTCAATCATCCCAAAACTTCAAAATGGAATCAAGCAACTATGGAAATGTGTGGCCCAACAAACCTACTTCTGGCTCCCAGGAATTCATGGCTGCAGTCTCAAGGGAGATAGCTCCAAACCAATCATGTGAATTTGGAGTCTCCCAAGTAGTTTCCATGGAAAATAACCTCACAGCTACAACATACAATCCGATCTGCCTCAACAGTGGTGGCAGTGGTTGCAACAAGGTCCTGTATGCCTCTGTGCAAGACACCCAGCTCTCATCTGATGACTCTTATCAATTATGTCACTTTAATAATGGAGAGATCTGCTTTCCTTTCCAGCAGGGTCCAGTGAATATGGATGATGGGCGGCTCTTTAGCTTTGATTCCATGGCCCCACTCTCTGTCAACTCAAGCAATTATTGCTCCTTAAGCTTGAAGTCTTGTGAAAAGGATGGTGATGATGATATCACTGATGACTTCCTGGCCCATTGCAGCCCCAAGCTGGTGATCCAGCAGAGCATTGATGAAATAGCACCACTAAAGGAGTCCACTGACCTCCTGGATATCTCCAACTTCACTCCTGACAAATTCCGCCACTCTTCCCTCTCAGAGATGTCCCCACCTGACACCCCCAGTCTTTCCCCTCAGATTACCAGATGTGAGAATATCAAGACACTAGGAACACTAAAGGGGTTCCAAGAGGGTGCCCCAGGAATACTGGGCAATATGGAAAAAATCAAATGGGACTGCAGTACCCTTTCACAGCAGGTCCAAGTGGATGATGGATTTACTTTAAATAACCATCAGTTTCAGTTCCATATGTTCAATGATGAGGATTCTGTCAGCCTGCTCCAAAAAGCCCCTTGCTTATCAGCGTTTAATGATCCATCTGGTCAAATGAGTACCGACAACAAGGTGTCAAAATCAAGAAAGAAAAGCTCACCCAACAAGAGTGGGGCTATGAACCAAAGCTCTTCTCAGAAAAACAACAGGAAAAAAACCCCCAAAGCCAACAACAAAGGGATTGAAAAACCACCTGGCAAAACCTCCCGCCAGGTCCCTAAGTCAACAAAGAAAGGGAAATTCATGGCTGCAGTCAATGGAGAGAAAATGCAAATTGGCATCGGTCGTGGAGGAGGCCAAATCAACAGCATATCCTCCACAGGGAAGACTTTGGCTGAATGTATCCAACATAGTGGCCCTGTGGCCTCTATGAAGATGCCAAGTCAGAAGGGACTTTCTGGAGATTGGTCTTTGGGAAAGGAGAGCAGCCCAGGCTGGAGTGACATGAGCATGGGCACCAACACCAGCAACCTTCTGGATGATGATCAACGGGAATTTCAGGAGCCTTCTTATATCTTGTCCAACATTGCCTCTGGTATGGCAGATGTGCAGAGATTCATGATGGCCTCCATGGAGCCCCTTTGCGAACCCATGGAGCACCATGGAGACCCCAATATATTCTACTCCCCTGAATCCAATAGTCTAAAATTAAAAACCCTCAAAATATTGGCTGGGACACCACAGGAATCTAAGAAAAAGGCCAACAGTGGCTCTCCAGGAGCCACTAAGAATCACAGGTCCATCAAGGGTGTGAGTAAAAGCAATGGGAAAGCAGCGATAGGTGATCCTGGTCGTGCAAGCATGCCTGGTTATAACGAGGACTCTCGCTCTGCCTTCTTTGATAAAAAGTATAATAACCTGAGCACTTTAGGCAATAATGGACCGACACACAAAAAGTTATATCGTCACAAAACCAGCTCCAAGGCCCTGAGAGATGAGAAGTGTAAGGGAAAGCGTATGGAGCGAGAACAGGTCCACAAGGATGAGGCTGGGACAGCTTCTTTTGAAAAACTGAGGTAATACTGCACCAAAATGGCTGAGATGATGCACCCTTAGCTTTCCTACTCTGCTAAGCCCGCAGTCCCTCATTTCTTTCCCTCTTGAAAGCAGTTTGCATGAAAGAAACTGTCCCATTCCCTTCTTTTTCAAATTAAAACAAAAAGAAAAAAAGTGCATGAAAATCCCTATACCTCTAAGCCACACAAAAGATTGGGCAATTTTGTAGTGGCTTGACTAGGGATAAATTCTGACAAGGCTACTTTTTCTGCTAGTCAGCATTAGTTTTTACTTACTGAGAAAATACAACTAAAATATGCTCTTGAATGACTTGGGGAAGGGAAGGGCTTTGCAGTGAGAAAATTTTTGAATAACAGAATTTAAAAGTTATATAGACAAAAATGCCAAGATCATTTAAGCAAAAAGAGCATAATTTGGAAAACAAAATCTCATCATATGGCAATTAGGAGTGCTTTCTAGTGGCCCCTGCTATTTGTATCTTTTTCTGCATCGTACGGCATCTAGTATGATGTAAACACATTTAGGTTGTATGATCCCTTTGTGGGACATACACTAAAGCTAACTAAGATGGCATAAATTGTTTGGTTTTTCTGCAGGGATTCCGACTACAATCTCCTAAAAGCAGAAACAGCATTTTGGGTTTTACCTGTGTTTGAAGAAGAGACTCCCATTTTCCAGAAAGACATTTGATGTTTGTGTTTTATTTCTTTCAAAATATGCCTTGTGGTATGTATGTTGACATGTAAGTGCTTAAAGAAAAGAATTTTAAAGTGTGGGAATAAGTCTTTGGAAGCAAACTTTAATCTGATGTTCTATGTAAAAGACTTTAGAAGTCATACAGTTGCACAAAGTAGTTTATGCACTGTTTACCCAAGGGGAAAGGAAGTAAAACATTGTGCCAAACTACAAAAAAGTGACTGTATTGTATATATTTTTACTTCTATATCAACATTTGGTTGTGAGTATTTGGGGAGCTTGTCCCTGTTAATTTACTAGAAACATTCCAGTGATTCTTGCTATTAACCACCCCCACTTATGTGGATAGCACCTGTAGATCACAGTGGAAAAATATGTTGTGTTACACAATTTACCAAAACTTAAAGGATACTGTTTGAAATGTGCCAAATTTCCTTACCTCATCTCACAGATTCACCCCACAGTTTAAAGCTCATTAATTAAGTTTTAAAAAATATATATATAAGCATACATACATTATTTTAAAAATTTAATTTCTACTGTCCTGTGTGGAAACATGAACCATTAAACAAGGCACAATAAAGGTTTGTTTGTTCCATTGTATAAGGGTTAAAGTGTTGGAAAAGTCTGGAAGTCACAACAGCTAAGTCCATCAGGGACCCAAGTATATGCATTTACAGAAACTTTTACGAGGAAACAAAACAGCTGCTTTAAAGTTTGTTTTCTAAAAGCAAAATCTGTAGCTGAAAATTATTTAAAGTGCAAAGTTATATTGCTGATACTTTATATCTCAGTTTTATATATTTTATAATAGTCTGGGATAAATTATAAAATAGCTATAAAATTAACACTAAGATAAATGAAGTACATAGATTGCTTTTATTTAAGTAGTTTCCTAAATGTTTTATTCCAGTTTTGTCAAAAGTGCACTCATATCATGGCTTTAGTGTTAAGTGTTTAATCTTGCAATGCCAATGTCATTTAAAGAAAATGTTAAGGCATCTCAGTTTGACACCTATGAATCACATTCGATAAGCTGAACAATTTGTGATAACAACTAATTGGGGCCATATATACTTAGTCTGAGGATAACTAGTATTTGATGCCACACACTAAACTTAATTCCCAATCTTTAATATAAATTTTTGAAATCACATTTTTTTATTCAAGCCTTTTCCCTTTTTAAAAAATTTCACAGCTTCAGCATCCCTCGCGACTAGCTTTTTCTTCCCCTTTGTTCACCACTTGACTTCTAACATTTGATCTATTTTCCTTGCACAGTTGAAGGCCTGTGTGTCTGATGACTGATGCATTATGGCACAGATGAGATAATGGATGTGAAAGCGCTTTGTAGATCGTAAAGTGCTATACAGATATAGGGGATTCATATTATTAATATTGTTGGTTGTTGTTGTTGTTACTCTTACTATTCTTACTAATATTGTTACTAACCTATTAACTTGTGAATATATAGGCTGCGGGTGGGAGGGTGGAGAATAAGTGGGTGGGGGAAAAGGGAATTTTAAAAAAAGGGAAGATGTTTCAAAAGGAAAAATTTAAGCAAAATATGAACCTACCTAGTCATTGCCACCTAAATATATTCACAAACAGAGAAGCAACATTTGAAAGTAGTCAGAGAGAAATGGAAGGAAGCCTGTCATATATATAAGTATACACACTTCCCAGTCCATGATTCCTTTTACCAGCCAGCTCTACTACTTACTGCTAGGTAGTAAAATGAACAAGCCTGTGTTCTTGATGGTGTGATTGTGTATGTCTGTGGGAACAAGTGAGTGAAGAGCATTTCATGAGGCTGCTTCAGGCCTATTCCTAGGCTTTGTGTGTGTTGAGTCCTGGAAAATTACTTAATGGAAAGGCACCGGGTGCAATATGTCTCCTGCTCTACAGCAGCCATCCAAAAGGGAAAATAATCAAACTGGAACATTTTCTTCTATTTCTCCACTCTGATAGCTAGCTGTTTTTACTAAATGCTATGGCTGGTTCCTAGGAACTGGTCTTTGTTTTGTTTTCGTTTTTATTTTTCTGTTTTGCAGCTGAATTTAGTTTGGAATAACCAACTCTGCCTGTACTGTGATCCCCAAGACTCCAGATCTCAAAGTCACCTGTTAGCTTACAGGAATGGAGTGCTCTCTATGTAATCAAAAGGTGGCAGTCAAATAAGGAATAAAGAAAATGTTCCATGAGTACAATGTGTTTTATAAAAATAAATATGGGAGCAGTTGTCCCAGTTTTTCTCAGTATCAGTTCACCTTTGGAGAACGGGGTGAGGTGGGGTAGAAGGACAGCCTGAAACCGTTGGAAATAAACAATTTCCTTGTCAGAACTTGCTATCATGAGTCCTTTGGAATGGATACTCTTTCATTTGCTCCTATGGAGCCCATTAGGAGCCAATTCTAGGACATGGTTCATCCCTTTCTCCAAAGAGAATTGCCATTTTAAAGTACCTTTTTTCTTGGCCTACAGTGCATTATATGTTTTTAAGATTAAATTAGTGATTTGTAACCGATCATTTTGTACCAAAATGTAACAGGAAGCTGAGTTTGAGAAATGAGCAACAGGATAAGGCAGAAGATGATTATTCTCTTAATTGCACTTAATATCCCTCTCAGTACATTATGTTCTGAGTTCTTCAGTTTTTAGGGCTTTGTTGGTCCTGTCTCTGCTCTCACAATTCATTTTCTTCCTGTAACAACATAGTAGGCCTGACTTTTTGTAGATCCCTTATTCAACCAGCTGCCTTAGTGGAGTGAGGACCAGTGATAGAAAAGTAGTGTTTTGCCCTATCGTTGATATCTCAAGTCAGCTATATGGAATTTTCCTTGGTCTGAAATCCCTGATTGCCACTCCCTTCTAACCTGTTCTCTCTGAGAAGCTGCTTCCTATGAATTCCTCCCCAACAGAATCCCATTTAATCTTACTTTCCTGGGAATGGTATTCTCCCGTATTCTCCTTACTTAATTTCAATTCTTGATCTTAGAATTTTTCTTCTTTTATAATCTTATATTCCACCTCCCCAAAGTGTCAGACTATAAGAACCTTAGCCAGGGTACTTTCTTCCAGAAGTTCAGGTGGAAACCTTCTCACTCTTAATTACTTTTAATTGCCTTGGCTTCTTTCAAATCTAATTTTAAACATGCACACACACATACACACACATGCACACACACATGCAGAATTATATTGCATGACTAAGGAAAATTGGAAACTCCTTTTCCTTGAAGATCTACAAGAATAGATCTGATCCCTTTCTGCCCTGGTTAGTTGCTGGACTATGTGGAGCAGGGTGCTGAAACAGTGGCCTTGACCAAGGTTCTTCGAGACTTTGGGCGTTATGTTTGGTCTGTGATAACTGGCTTGAACCAGTGGCCTCTCCAGTATCTCATATACCAGCTTCTTCACATGCTGCTTCCTCCCTGCTTTCTCTTCTGACTTGTTACTTTGTGCAATTATGTGTTAAGGCCTTACCTTTTCCTAAATGTTTTCAAACCTCCAGCACTACCTTGACCATCACTTCTTTAGCCATCTCCCTGAAGTCCTTGGTGCTAGGTGGGCTTTGTGACAACTTTCACCTTCTCTGACCTTTTTTCTTGCTGGGAAGCATCTGTATGTGTGCAGGCGGGATGGGGGGGGTAAGTGTGTATAAAAGAGAGAGAAGCATAAAGGATGCTCACAAGCTGTAAACAACTCTGGCTAGCATCCTTTGTCCTGTTATGTGAGGTTCTGCAGTTGTAGTGAATTTCCATTTTAGTGAGTTCTAATTAGCATCTACTGCCTAAAGGAGAAAAACCATATCCAAGGACCTCTTAACCAAGCTTGCTCTTACCAAGCTGAACCAGTCTAATGCAGATCTGCCACATCTTCAATTTACAGATGCTCTCAGAACAGTTCCAAGAATTACAGAGAGCTAAGTTTCTGCGCTGAAGAGAATGGAGCACTAGCTAGTACTAACTATTGCTAGAGCTAGAAGTATTTGTTTTCCCCTGTATTATTGAGAAATTATCTAATTTAAGGAGTTTTTGTTTTCATTTAGAGATTTTTTAAGTGACTAACCATCACTACAGGAGTATGTCCTTTTTACATTTTCTAATCATAAAATTCACTAAGCCCATCATTATGTTTGGAAGATTTAGTACCAAAATCAAATATTTTTAGTAACAAATAGGGATCTTGTCAACACAGTGTAGGCCTGGGATTTTGTAAAGGTTTCTCAAGGACCCAAATAAGAGAGAAAAGATTTTAGGTGGACTGTTTAACTTGGGAAACACTGTCATCAGCTTGAGGGTCCTCAGCCAGCATGGTATTATTTTGATGGCAGTACTCAGGCTACCCTTTAAGGCACATTTTTCACTCAGAGCATTAAACAGTAGCTACAGTCATGAAGCAGAGCTCCTATTGCAGCTACATGATACTTGAGATGTACTCTTGGTTTCAGAATAATAACTAAGAGGTAAAACATTGGAGAAGGACAATGTAAAACAGAGAGTTAGTACAAAGTTTAAGGTGTGAATGAGGCTTTAAAATTGGTATCTGAGTAAATAGATGCTAAAGAAACACTCATCAACATGAGATGGAAAGGATGCATCTAGTAGAAAGACATCCCCTTCAAAGAGAAGAAAAGAGATATTTAAATCATTTTGCCTCTTTGAGAGATGTCTAGTTTTATAACACAAAAGAAAAGGCTTAGAATGAAAACTAGAAGAGGCCTTTTGTTTTTGACTCCCAGTGAAGGAGGGTAGAAAGCTTGAGATGCTCTACTGGGATACCTGTAGCACTGACTAGAGTTTGCTGCCTACAGAGTTTTGAATGTACTAGTCCTTAATTTAATTTTCATAAAACTGAATGCACCTCTTTAGTAAGTTACTGATTTATGGTGCTAAATAAAATGATTATCCCCATTTTTTTCTCCTTTCCCAAGCCCCTTAAGCATTTAAGAAAATTTAAAATAAAAGTGTTAGAGGTCCTTTTTATGAATGTAACCTAAGTTTCTGTTTGACATATGACACTGCAACTTTAAAATGTTAGGAAATTATTTGCCTTTTTCTTTTAGAGTTAAGCTTTATAAATAATCTGTAGAGTCAATTGAATAAAGCTTAAGGATCACTCTTAAGACGCCTACAAAATCTTGTATATTTTTAAGTGTGCCAATTTGTAACATATTTTGTAAGTGTATATTTTTCTTAGAAAAGTGCTGTGAAGTGTCTGTATGTGAGAATTTTCCTTTTTCTGCACCACTAGGTGCTAATAAAAGGATATTTACTTCAAAGTTTCTGGTTTTAGAAACCACAATACAAAGAAAAAATACACTTTTGTTGGGAATTTTGTAACACAAAACATGTTGTGGAAGAGTGTAGTGATCTTGTGCAAAAGAAAATGAACATTTGTGAGCTTCTTGCTGTTTTATAGATTTTCTTGTAAATTATTCTTGTAACACCTCTGGTTTTGTTGTTCTTGTTGCAAAGGTTTTAAATATTTGTGATTGAGTGTATGGTGAAACTGTCATAATGTTACCTAGCTGAGTTTTGTTATTGTTTATGGAATAAATAAAAAAGAAAAGTTTAAAATACTGCTTTAGAATCATATGTAACAGAAACCAGCCATTTCTAATTAAATTCTATGTCCCAAATAAAAAGTTCTTCATTGTCTAGAGCAGTGTTTCTCAAACTATCTGTGGTGAGGGATCAATTTTTTCCTCCAATCCATCACAAACTAATACTATTATAAAACACAATAAGAATGAATGTTTTTTAAAGTGAAATTTTAAAAGATATGCAAAATAAAAGCTCTCATGTACTCAATTCAACATGTACAATTACATTTGAAAAGAAACATAACATAGGGAAAAAGAAAAGAATTGCAAAAACTTAGTACCCTGTTTAAGACAAGTCCACTGATCAATGTCAAATTGCCGTAGAAGGTTCTAACCACGCTTTGAGTAACACTTTGAGTAGGAACATCAGCATTACCATCATCTGGGAACTCGTTAGGAATGTTGAATCCCAGGCCCTACAACAATTCTACTGAATCAGAATGTGAATTTTAACAAGATTCCTAGGTGATTTGCGTGCATGTTAACATTTGAGAACCACTGGGCTAGAGTTTTGTGCAGAGGATTTTTGCTGCCCCTCAAATTTGGGGATCATTTTCTAGTGTGTCCAGTCTTCAAAGGACTTAGAACAAATGATGTCCTTGTTTTGTGATCCAGACGGATTCTGCAGACATGCAGTCCTCTCAAAGTGTCAAAGCTGTTTATTGAAAAGTAATAAATTTTAATTTGCCTGTTATCCAAAAGATGTCAGATTTTCCATAATATCCTTTAATGGGACTTTCTCAAGTTCTAGCCTCACTGTGCTCAGTATTTTAATGTTGGCTATGTCTAGGCAAACTGGACTTTGCTTCCAAGTACCCAGTCCATGTGAGCCACCCATGAGAACCTAGAGTCCTGGCTAACCACAAGAGGGTCATTGTGGCACACAAAAGCCAACAGCCACTTCTTTGGTTTTAAATATCATTACTCAAAGAAATTGAAAAGGGACTTCCCTGGCGGCACAGTGGTTGAGAATCCACTTGCTAATGCAGGGGACACGGGTTTGATCCCTGGTCTGGGAAGATCCCACATGCCACGGAGCAACTAAGCCAATGTGCCACAACTACTAAGCCTGCACTCTAGAGACCGAGGGCCACAACTACTGAGCCCGTGTGTCACAACTACTGAAGCTCACACACTCTAGAGCCCGTGTGCCACAACTACTGAGCCTGCATGCTGCAACTACTGAAGCTCGCGTGCTTAGAGCCTGTGCTCCGCAACAAGAGAAGCCACTGCAATGAGAAGCCTGCACCCCGCAACAAAGAGTAGCCCCCACTCGCCACAACTAGAGAAAGCCCTCACGCAGCAACAGACCCAACGCAACCAAAAATAAATAAAAATATATATTTAAAAAAAAGAAATTAAAAAATGTGTATGAGAAAGTGACCCTCTATTCTCACTTGATGATCTCATTCACTTCCACCACTTCAACTACCACCTAGATTTCCACAAACCTCTCCTGAGTTCCTGTGCTATATTTCCAGTTATAGGCTGGTTATCTCCACTTGGACATTCTGCAAGTTCTTCAGACCTATCTATTCAAGATCATTTCAAAGTCCCTTTATCCTCTGAGTGTGTTCTAGCTCAGTGAATGATGCTGCCATTCATCCAATTAGTGACCCAAGCCAGAGAGCAAGGTTCACCAGCAATTCCTTTCTCTTCTATCCTCACATCCAATTGGCCACTCTCAATTCTCCTGCCTTTCTATGCCCCCCTCCCATTGACACTGCCTTAATTCAAGCTTTCATGGTGTTTCACCTGGACTATTGCAACATTGTCCTAATTCAGTGATTTCCAGACTTAGATTTCACACCTGGGAAATTTTTAAATATGGAAAAAGAAATGGAGAAGGGAGTCTCTATAGTCACCAACTTTTTATTTTGCTAAGTAAAGACATTTTAAAAAATAAAACTTTTCATTATCAATTCACAGAAGATCATTTTAACACCAAAAGGCAATCAGACAATCCTTTATTTAAAATGCACTATATTGTCTTTTACTCTTCGCCAGGGACTATGAAAGACTGAAAGCAACCTCTGAAGCCATTACTTTCAAGAGTAAAAAGAGATTTGGAGTTGCTGGATTAAAGAAGTGGGGGATGATAGAGAATGAGGGGCAGAGCAGTTAAAGCCCCCAGAATTGGACCCCTCTAATGTTATGAGGTTTTGTTTTTCCCAATTTCTATGAGTTCCCTGTGTGATGGATATCACAAATGTATATTCTTCACTCTGTTCAGGATTCAGAGGTGTATTCTAGAGAACGTGGCCCTAGAGAAAGGTTCCTCTTGAACTAAATTAATGGCATGGTTGGAGTGGATAAGTGGTTCCATTCTTTTCCCAGTGGTTTCACATTCCTTCTTTTCCCTCTTGGCCAAAGTTGAGATAGTACCAGAGCTTAAGGGGAAGATGGTAAGTCCTTTGTCTAAAGACATTTGATCTGCCTTGGAGTTGAGCTTTAAATGGACTTAATTTGGGAAAGAAGTGATTATCACACTGCTTTAATACAGTATTCTATTTAAAATAATTGGAGTTGTAGTTATTAAATTTTTAAGGCCACATACCACTTTAAGAATCTAATGAAATCAATGGGTCTTTGCCCCCTGAAAATGAGCATGCTCAAAAGTTTTCATAGAATTTCAGAAGATTCACAGGTTAGGAACTTCTGTATTAGGGACATAAATTCTCCAAAACATCTTCCTCACATCATAATGGAGTTTTAGTCTATCTCCTCCTCTCCACTGACCCAAGATAATAACTATCATTTATTTATTGTCTACTATGTGCAAGGCACTTTACATGAATTATCATTTCTCACAACAATTCTGCAAGGGAGGCATTTGCTCTATTTTACATTTAAGAAAATTGGGACCCAGAGAGGTGAAGTAAACTTCTTCAAGGTCACACAATGAATAGCCTTCAAAGACTTTTCACCAGAGCTGACAAAGCCCTCTGTGCTTGTCCCATCCAAGCCCATGTCTCTAACTCAAGACACTTATTTCCAGCATAAACTATATTGCCTATACCACTTCAGAAGTATGATTATAAATATTAATACTGACATTAACAATTATTCAATAAATATTTGACTCTGTGTCAGATATTGTACTAGATGATAAGAAAACAAAAAATTTAAATACAGTTGACTCTTGAACAACATGGGTTTGAACTGTGCAGGTCCATTTATATGTGGATTTTTTTTCAGTAGGAGATACTACAGTACTATAGGATCGGAGGTTGGTTGAGTCCGCAGATGCAGAACCGCGGATACGGAGGGCCCACTGTAAAGTTACATATGGAGTTTCAGCTGGGAGGGGGGTCGGTGCCTCAACCCCTGTGTCAACTGTATAAAGCACATACCTTGCCTTCTAGGGGCTCGCAGATGAAGCAGAAAGGTACAATTTAATAATTTAAAAAGAAAAACACCCACTGGTCAGTTTAAGTTTAATAATCACACATAAAGTAACTACAGGTATACCTCAGAGATATTGCAGACTCAGTTCCAGACCACTGCAATAAAGCAAATATCGCACTAAAACAAGTCACAAGAATTTTCTGCCTTCCCAGTGCATATAAAAGTTATGTTTAACTATACTGCCATCTATTAAGTGTGTAATAGCATTATGTCTACAAAAACACAATGTACATACCTTAATTTAAAAATGCTAACCATCATAGGAGTAACATCAATAATCAATGATCACAGATCACCATAACAAATATGATAATGAAAAAGTTTGAAATATTGCAAGAATTACCAAAATGTGACACAGAGACACAAAGTGAACAAATGCTGTTGGAAAAATGGTGCCGATAGACTTGCTCAACGCAGGGTTGCCACAAACCTTCAATTTGTAAAAAATGCAGTATCTTCAAAGTGCGATAAAGCGAAGCTCAATAAAACGAGGTATGCCTATAATGATTTGCTGTCCTTAAGCACCCGAGAAGAAAAAAATCTTCCATGCATTGTTATGGAGGGACTAATGTCACAAAATGCCACTCCCAGTAATCAATATCTCACCTTCCACCCTACCCCCTATTTTGGAATCGGAGTTGAGAATAAGCCGAGATCCACCACTTACTAGCTGCTAAATTCGTGACAAATTATTTTGATATCTCTGTATCCCAGAGTCTCTGCCAAAAAAGGAAAAAACTAGTATAACAATACTATCACTGGGACTTCCCTGGTGGTGCAGTGGTGAAGAATCCACCTGCCAATGCAGGGGACACGGGTTCGAGCCCTGGTCCAGGAAGATCCCACATGCCGCGGAGCAACTAAGCCCGTGAGCCACAACTACTGAAGCCCGAGCACCTAGAGCTTGTGCTCCGCAACAAGAGAAGCCACCGCAATGAGAAGCCCGAGCACTGCAACGAAGAGTAGCCCCCGCTTGCCGCAACTAGAGAAAGCCGACGTGCAGAAACGAAGACCCAACGTAACCAAAAATTAATTAATTAATTATTTTAAAAAAGACTATCACTCCCATAGACTTATCATGGATTAAAGATCACACTTGTGAAGTCTTGGGACCAAGCGGGCAGTCAGATAATACTGAACATCTGCTATTTTTTAACAGATGTGTACAGGTATTTTCTTAAAGGTTCTTAATTTTGATTCCTTAGAAATCACTCCAGCATCTTACCCCCAAGTATTTGTCTTTTTATTAGGCTAAAAACTAAGTAAATTAGTAAAATCCTGTCTCAAAAAGCCTTTGATCTTTTTTGGAGAAAGATGCCATTTTTAAAAATGAAATTAAAAGAATCATTATATTAAACATAATAATATGTTTTATAATTGCATGTGTGTAATAGTTCTATTAGAGTTAATTTATTATCAGTAGCAGAATGAAGTAGTTAAAAGTTATAAATTATTAATCAAGATACCTGGGTTATATTCCTGGTTTTGCCACTAAATTGGTTGTAAGAAAAACAAGTCACTTCCCGTCTGGGCCTCAGTTTCCCCATCTGGAAAATGAGGAGGTTGGGCTAGATGGCTTAGCATTTAAGAGCATGGAGTGTGAAGTAGACTGCCTGGGATTGAATTCAATCGTCTCATCTTGTTAACAATAAGACTTACCTCAATTTCTCCATCAGTAAAATGGGAATAATTATGGTGCCTATCTCACAGGATTTGGGGAATAATTAAATGAGATAATGCATATAAAGCATTTAAAATAGTGGCTGGTATATATATAAGATACTCAATAAACATTAGCTATTATTATATTGCAGGGCCCTTCCTTTTAATTTAAAACCCATTATCTGGGCTGCTGTGGCAAAATTAGAAATTACTGAAGCAACTATGGACACTTGTTCATTAATCAATTAATTAATTTAACAAATTATTTTTGAGCACCTACTGTGTGCCAGGAACTATGCTAGGTACTGAGGATGCCAATGGTGAGCAAAATGGGACTTTGACTTTCTCCTCATAAAACTTAACATTAGTTTAAAAATCGCTTTGATTATGAACATATGATTTAAAACTGATAAGAGCTCTGAAGGAAAGGAACATAGTTTCATGAGAACCACTGACAAAGAAACCTGACCTGATACTGAGGCTTGCACCCTAAGAATGAGTAGGATTGACCTAGGTGAAGAGCAATATGGAGGTGAGAGTGGGGTATTTCCCAGAAACACCACATACAAAGGTCCTTTGGCAGAGAGAAGCCTGCAGTACTTAAGGAACTAGAAGATGGCCAGTGTGGTTGGAAAGGAGTAGAGATGAGGTCAGAGAGCAATGCTTCATGTGTTCCAATTTGGTCACATTTTAAAGGAATTTTAATTATGCAAATTTGAGAGTACAATACAAAATATTGAGAGTTGGACTGTGCAATTTTTGAAATAGTTCAAATTTAAAAATCATCAGCAAGACCATAATTAGTTTCAAAATGGGCAGGTATGTGAGATAATCTGTTATACTACTGCCACATTTTGATATTATTTTAGACATTAAATAAAAATACCTTCCATCATTTGTCAGAATTATACCAACTTTGAATTAACAAGCCTTTCATGAACACACACACATAAAATGCAGATAGACCTCACTTTGTCTTTGGTTTTTTTTTTTTAGTTCCACATATTTCATAACACAGAATATTTGTCTTTCTCTGTCTGACTTATTTCACTTAGCATAATACCCTCTAGGTCCACCTACATTGTTGTAAATGGCAGATTTTCATTCTTCTTTATGGCTGAGCAATATTCCATTGTGTGAGATATATATATATATATATATATATATATATATATATATAGTCTTTATCCATTCATCTGTTGATGAATGCTTTGGTTGCTTCCATATCCTGGCTACTGTAAATAACACTGCTATGAACATTGGGGTGCATGTATATTTTCAAATTAGCATTTTCATTTTCTTTGAATATATACCCAGAAGTGGAATTGGTAAATCAAATGGTCATTCTATTTTTAGATTTTGAGGAACCACATTTGTTATTTGTGGACTTTTTGGTGATAGCCATTCTGACAGGTTGTGTTTAGGTTTCGGTCAGTTAGTAGTATAGTGATTCCGGCTGCTAGTACAGGTAATGATAACAGAAGTAATACTGCTGTGATTAATACTGATCATACAAATAATGGTGTTTGATATTGGGATACAGCAGGTGGTTTTATATTGATAATAGTGGTAATAAAATTACCACTATAGCTCATTGTGGTTTGGATTTGCATTTCTCTGATGATTAGAGATGTCGAGCATCTTTTCATATGGCTGTTGGCCATCTGTATATCTTCTTTGGAAAAATGTCTGTTCAGCTCTTCTGCCCGTTTTTTAAATGGGTTGTTTGGTTTTTTTGATATTGAGTTGTATGAGTTGTTTATATATGTTGATATAAACCCCTTTGAGGTCATATAATTTGCAAATATTTTCTCCCATTCAGTAGATTGTCTTTTTGTTTTGTCAATAGTTTCCTTTGTTGTGGAAAAGCTTTTTAAGTTTAATTAAGTCCCATTTGTTTATTTTTGCTTCCATTTCCTTTGCTTTAGGAGACAGATCAAAAAAATATTGCTATGATTTATGTCAGAGAGTGTTCCACCTGTTTTCTTCTAGGATTTTTATGGTTTCAGGTCTTACATTTAGATCTTTAATCCGTTTTTAGTTTATTATTGTATATGGTGTGAGAAAATGTTCTAATTTCATTCTTTCACATGTAGCTATCCAGTTTTCCCACTACCATGTACTGAAGAGACTGTCTTTTCTCCATTGTATATTCTTGCATCCTTTGTCATAGATTAATTGACCATAAGCACGTGGGTTGATTTCTGGGCTCTCAAATCTGTTCCATTGATCTATGTGTCTATTTTTGTGCCAGTACCATGTTGTTTTGATCACTGTAGCTTTGTAGTATAATCTGAAATCTGGGAGCATAATATTTCCAGCTTAGTTCTTTTTTTTCCTCAAGATTGCTTTGGCAATTTGGTGGTTTTTTTGTGGTTCCATATGAAGTTTATGATTATTTGTTCTAGTTCTGTGAAAAATGTCATGGGTATTTTGATGGGGATTGCGTTACATCTGTAGATTACCTTGGGTAGTATGGACATTTTAACAATATTAATTATTCCAATCCAAAAACAAAGGATATCTTTCTATTCCTTTGTATCAGCTTTAATTTCCTTCATCAATATTTTATAGTTTTGAGAGTATAAGTCTTTCACTTCCTTGGTTAAGTTTATTCTAGTTATTTTACTCTTTTTGATGCGATTATAAATGGGATTGTTTTCTTCCTTTCTCCTTCTGATAGTTCATTATTAGTGTATAGAAAAGCAACAGATTTCTGTATATTAATTGTATTCTGCAACTTTACTGAATTCATTTATTCATTCTAATAGTTTTTTGGTAGAGTCTTTGGGGTTTGCTATATATAGTAATTGTGTCATCTGCAAATGGTGACAGTTTTTCTTCTTTTCCAATTTGGATACCTTTTATTTCTGTTATTTGCCTGGTTTCTTTCTGCTTAAGAGCTCATTCCACAACTTATCTCTTTCTGCATGCATTTAACAATAAACAGAAAGGAGAAACCAGGCTTCACTTTCCACATTTTGCTTGGAAATCTCCTCAGCTAAATATCCAAGTTCACTACTTACAAGTTTACTTTCCATCCAATATCAGAACAAGTTTTCTGCCACTTTATAACAACGATCACCTTTCCTTCAGTGTCCAATAACTTGTTCATTATTTCCTTCTAAGTCCTCACCAGAAGCACCTTTAATGTTCGTATTTCTACCAACTGTCTCTTCGATGCAATCTAGGTTGTGTTTTAAAACCAAGCACCTCAAGATTCTTCCAGCCTCTATTACCCAATTTCAAAGCCATTTCTACATATTTATTTTTTTTTACAGCAGCACCTCACTTCCCAGTACCAAAATCAGTATCAATTTCCTAAGGCTATTATAACAAAGTACTACAAACTGTGTGGCTTGGAAAAAACAGAAATTATTATCTCACAGTTCTGGAGGCTAGAAGTCCAAAATCAAGGTGTTGGCAGGGACTTGCTCCTTCTGAAACCTGTAGGGGAGAATCCTTCCTTTCCTCTACCTAGCTATTGGTGGTTTGTTGACAATCTTTGGCAGTATTTGGCTTGTAGCCATGGTGCTTCAGTCCCTGCTGCCATCATCATGTGGAGTTCTCCCTGTGTGTGTCTCTGTCTCTGTGTCTCTTCTCTTCTTATAAGGACACCAGTCAGATTGGAATAAGTGTCCAGCCTACTCTGGTTTTACCCCATCTCAATGACCCTATTTCTGAATAGAGTCACATACTGAGGAGCTAAGGGTTAGTATTTTAACATATCTTTTGAAGAAACACAATTCAGCACATACCATACATGATGATTGAAACAAAAAATTACAAATCCATCTGACACTCAATAATATTTTAAAGTGAGGAGGGTACAAGGACCTAAGTGGAAGTAGGATTTCCACACCACAAATGAGGTGGTAAAACCCTGATATCAGCAAACTATAATAAGTCATAAATGTATATTGTAATACCCAGAGCAATCACTAAGAAGGCTATAGAAAGTAATACACCCCAAAGAACTATAAATAAATAAAGATAGAATTGTAAAAATTGGTCAAGTAACTCACAGGAAGGCAATAAGAGAGAGACAGAAGAACAAGAAACAGTGGAAATGAACAGAAAATAAACAATAAAATGATAGACTTAAGCATTAACAAATCAATAATCATCTTAAATTTAAATGTTCTAAACACACCACTCAAAAGGCAAAGATTGGACAAGTAAATTTTTTAAAAAAGCAAAAACACAACCCAACTATGTACTGGCTACAAGAAGCTCACTTCAAATTTAATGATATAGATTAAGTTGGAAGAAAAAGATGGAGAGAGATATACCATGTAAACATTAATCTTTAAAAAGAGCAGAAGTGCCTACATAATGTCAGATAAAGTAAACTTCAGAGAAAAGACTATTACTAGATACAAATAAAACCTTTACATATAATAAAAAGATCAATCCACCAAGAAGATTTAATAATCCTAAACGTGTACACATCAAAAAAACTAAGCCCCAGGATTCACAAAGCAAAAATTTATACAGGTAAAATGGGAAATAGACAAATCTACAATTGTAGTTAGGAACTTCCATATCTCACTCTCAGCAATTGATAGAACTATTTACTACACAGAAAATCAGTAGGGATATAGAAGTACTGATCAACACTATCAACCAACTTAATTAGCACATATAAAATACTCTACCCCAAAACAGCAGAATACACATTTTTTAAGTGCTTATGGAACGTTCATCAGGATAGACTATACCATGAAATAAACTTCAACAAATTTAAAAGAATTGAGGACTTCCCTGGTGGTCCAGTGGTTAAGACTCCGCCTTCCAATGCAGGGGACATGGGTTCAATCCCTGGTCGAGGAACTAAGATCCCACATGCCACAGGGCAACTAAGCCTGTGTGCCACAACTACTGAGCCTGCACGCTCTAGAGCCCATGTGCCACAACTAGGGAGCCCGCCTACCGCAACTACTGAGCCCACGTACTCTGGACCCTGTGCAATACAACTAGAGAGCCCCCACACCGCAACTACTGAGCCCGTGTGCTCCAGAGCCTGCGCACTACAACTAGAGAGCCCACATGCTGCAACTATTGAGCCTGTGAGCTCTAGAGACCATGCACCACAACTAGAGAGAAGCCCACACACTGCAACAAAGAGCCTGTGTGCCACAATGAAAGATCCTGCAGGCCACAACGAAGATCCCATGTGATGCAACTAAGACCCAACGCAGCCAAATAAATAAATAAATATTTTAAAAAATAAAAGAATTGAAATTCTACAGAGTGTGTTCTCTGATCACAATGGAATCAAACTAAGAGTCAGTAACAGAAAGACAAGAGGAAAATCATGAAATGTGGAAATTAAAGACACTTCTAAATAATTCATGGGTCAAAAAGGAAGTCTTGAAAGGAAAAAAAGAGCTAAATGCAAATGAAAATACAAAATACCAAAATATCTGGGATGTCAGTTAAAGTGCTAAGGGGGAAACTTATAGCACTAAATGCTTAAATTAGAAAACAGGAAAGGTCTTAGAACAATAATCTAATTCCTAACTCAAGAAACTAGAAAAAGAAGAGCAAAACAAACCCAAACAAAGTAAGAAGGAAGGAAATAATAAAGAGCAGAAATCAACAAAATTGAAAACCAGAAGCAAAATCTAGGTCTTTGAAAAGATCAAAAAAACTGTGAATCTACGCTATCAAAAAATGAAAGTTTAACAAATAAATTAAAATAATAAAGAAATTATTTTTAAACAGTAAAAAAAAAGCATGAACTATTATTGGAAACATAAATGATACTCAAATGTCACCTTTCCTAATCATCTTATTTAAAATTACCCTTCCACAATTACATCCGTCAGGGTTCTCCAGAGAAACAGAATATATATATATATATATATATACATATACACACACACACACACACACCACACACATATACAGATACATACATACATACATATACATATATACATACATATATATATATGATTTATTTTAAGGAACTGGCATATGTGATTGTGGGGCCTGGCATGTCTGAAATCTGTAGCAGGCCGGTAGGCTGTAAACTCAAGAAGAGTTGATGTTGAAGTCTTGAGTTGGAAATCTAGGGCAAACCAGCAGGGTGGAAATTTGTCAGAATGTGACACCTCAGCCTTGAGGCAGAATTTCTTCCTCCAGGAAATCTCAGTTTTCACTCTTACATCCTGCAACTAATTGATGAAGCTCACCCATGTTATCAAAGGTAATCTTTACTTCAAGTCAACTGATTGCATATTTTAACTACATCTACAATACAACATCACACCAACACCTCGATAAGTGTTTGATTAAATAACTGGATACCATAAACTAGCCAAGTTGATACATAAAATGAACCATCACTGTCCCCCTCTTGTCCAATTGGTATCCATACACATATCTCCAAATAAAAACAATAACAAAGTCATTTTACAACTGAAAAATGTGCTAACTTTTTCACCATAAGAGAATGCGAAGTCTTTGAGTCACTCTTCTCCTTGATATCCTGTAACATGAATGCTACCATGTAAAGTTAATTGTTATTAATGCATCTTATGTTCCATGAGGGGATAACAGAGGGGGGAAAGGGTATTTGGCATAAATATACACACAAACATATTCATAACAAAATAAGGAATATATACTCATAACACTTATAGCCCTCATTTCTGCAACTGTTCACATGGTCATAGCTGGTATTCATAACTACCTCCTTCCGCTACCTATTCCTTATTCCCTTTGTCCTTAGCAAGCACCTCAGCTGATTGTGGTTATTTGCCTGATAGAATGACTCAAACCTTCAGTCCTGAAAGGTCTGAGACATTAGTAGTCCCGCCGAATTGAGTTATTATAGTTTTACACTGATTTTTAATCACAAGGATGGTAGTACCAAGAGATGCCCTAAGGGATCTACTGTATTCCATACATGCTCTTCCTTACCTCCATTTTGTAGTAGAGCTCAATTTCTCCTTAGTAATCAGGATCAATCACTTTAGCCAGTAAAGTATCTCCCTTCATTGACTGGTGATTCAGAGGCATGAGGAGCCCAAAGTGGCAAAGTGACAGTCTTAACTACAAGTTCTGTGGAGTCATTGTTGTATCTCCTGGTGGAAGCATTCCAGCCTTTGGAACTAAGACCTGTAGATCAGCAGAACATAAGGTTGCACAGACAGAAAGCACAAATTTTGCTAGTGGATAACTACTGTAATAGTAGTGGTGCCACTCCCGTTTCCACCCCTTGATTCCTGGACCCATGAATTTTGGCTATGGGAGGAATAGTACCATGTATTGGATGCTGATTTGGGGTATATACAAATTCCTGGAGAACATGCCCCAGGCTTGCAAAGTATTGCCTCCCAGATGGTGCTGTAATTGAGTCTTCATAAGGCCATTCCATGGTTCTATCAACTCAGCTGCTTCAGGATGATGAGGAACATGGTAAGACTAGTTAATTCCATGAGTATGGCCCCACTGCCACATTTCGAGTACTATGAAATGAGTTCCATGATCAGAAGCAATGCTCTTTGGAACACATTGTAGTGAATAAGGCATTCTGTAAGTCGACAGATGGTAGTTTTGGCAGAAACACTGTGTGGTGGGAAGACAAATCCATATCCAATGTGTTTGTTCCAGTAAGAATAAAGGGCTGTCCCCTCTATGATGGAGGTGGTCGAATGTAATCAACCTGCCACCAAATAACTGGCTTGATCACCTCTGGAAATGGTGTCATATCAGAGACTCAGTGATGGTTTCTGCTGCTGACAGATTGAGCACTCAGCAGTGGGTGTAGCAGTGGGTCCTCCTTGGTGAGTGGAAGTCGATGTTTCTGAGCCCATGCATAAATTCCATCCCTATCACCATGGCCGCTTTGTTCATGAGCCCCTTGAGCAATGACAGGAGTGGCTGAGGAAAGTGGCTGACTGCTATCCACAGAACAGGTCAACTTATCCACTTGATTATAAAAATCCTCCTCTGCTGAGGTCACTCTTTGGTGAGCATTCACATCGGACACAAATATCTTCAGTTTTTTGTGGGAGGTTTTGCCCATTCAAAGAGGCCTACCCGCATATGTCTTCCCCGGACCTCTTTGTCACGAATTTTCCAATCATGTTCCTTCCAAGTCTCTGCTCACCCATCTAAACCATTGGCTACAGTCTATGAATTGGTATACGCACACTCACACCTCTAGCCATTTCTCTTTCAAAGTAAAAATAACAAACATGTTCACTGCTCAAATTTCTGTCCAGTGGAAAGATTCCCCTTCATCACTGTCCTTCAGGGATGCCCCACAAAGAGGTTGTAGTAAAACTGTCCACTTTTAAGTGGTGCCTGCATATCAAGCAGAACCATCTGTAAACCAGGCCCAAGTTTTCTCTTCTTCAGTCAACTGACTGTAGAGAACTCCCCATGAGGCAATAGATATAAGCTGGGAGAAAGGAAGTAATATAGAAGTAGTGGGGGCCATAAACATTTGAGCCACTTCTTTATGTAATTTACCTTTGCCCTCAGGGCCTGCTAAAGAGTAATTTTATATACCACTTCCGTTTGCTAGTGGAGTGCTGCTGTGCATAGCCAAACTTATGGGTTGGTGGGGAGGCAATATCCACTTCATGATGAGCATCTCAGGTCTCATAGTAACTTTGTGGCCCATGGTTAGGTGTTCAGTCTTTACTAAAGCCCAATAGCAAGCAGCTAAAAACTATTTCTCCAAAGTGGAGTAGTTATCTGCAGAGGCTCTCGGGGTTTTGCTTCAAAATCATAAGGGTAGGCACTATGATTGACTATAAGGGCCAACCAAAGGCCCCAAATGAAATCCCTATCTGCCACTGACAAATGTCACTTCAAGTGCCATTGGATCTGCTGGAACATGTGGCCCAATGGCAGAGCAGCTTGTACAGAAACCTGAACCTGTTGTAAAGTTTTCCCTTGTTCTGGGCTCCATGCATGGTTTTTTAGGTCACTTGGTAAATAGATCAGGGTAGCACATCTGAATGAGAAACATGTTAACTCCAAAATCCAAAGAGGCCCACTAGGCATTGTACCTCTTTTTTGGTTGTAGGAGGGTTCAGATGAAGCAATTTAACCTTCATAGGGATATCTTCATATCACACCACTGGACCCCTAGAAATTTCACTGAGATAGAAGCCTCCTGAATTTTGTAGGATTTATTTCCCACCCTCTGACATGAAAATGTCTTTCCAATAAGTTTAGAGTAGTTTCCACTTCTGGTTCACTAGTTCCAATCAGCACAATGTCATCAATGTAATGAACTAGTGTGGTGTCTTACAGAAGAGAAAGGCAATCAAGATCTTTATAATCTAAAATATGACAATAGGACTGGAAAATTGATATACCCCTGCAGTAGGACGGTATTGATGGCTTTGCAAGCTGAAAGCAAACTGCTTCTGGTGGTGTTTACTAACAGGTATTGAGAAAAAATGTATTTGCCAGATCAATAGCTGCAATATCCCCAGATACCAGGGGATATATTAATTTGCTCAAGCAAAGAAACCATATCTGGAATAGCAACTGCAATTGGACTCAACAACTGGTTAAGTTTATGATAATCCATTGTCATTCTCTAAGGTCCACCTGTCTTCTACATAAGCCAAATAGGTGAATTGAATTGGGGATGTGGTGGGAGTCAACATCCCTGCATCCTTCAAGTCATTAATGGTGGCACTGATCTATGCAGCTCCTCTATGTATGTGGTGTTGCTTTTGGTTTCCTACTGTCCTGGGTAGAGTCAGTTCTAGTGGCTTCCACTTGGCCTTTCCTACCATAATAGCCTTCACTCCACAGGTTAGGGAACCAATGTAGGGATTCTGCTAGTTGCTGACTTTATCTATTCCAACTATGCACTCCAGACTGGAGAAATAACCACGGATAGATTTCAGGACCCACTGGATCCACTACTGTGAGATGGACATTAGCTAAAACTCCATTGATCACTTGACATGCATGAGCCCCTACTCTGACTAGTGGAGCACAGTGATGTTTTGGGTTTCCTAGAATTAATGTCATTTCAGAGCTCATGTTCAATAATTCCTGAAATTCTGATTTTTCCCCAGTGCCCTCTTTACCACTGGAAATAGAGTCATTTGTGTATTTAAACTAATCAGATTAGAGAAGCAATTCCAGAACCAATTCAGACAACTTATTCTTAAGGTTCTGTTCCTCTTGAACCAAAATCTACACTAGTCGAGGTTCTCCAGAGACACAGGACCAATAGGACATAATTATATATATATATATATATATATACCCCATGTATATTTATAATAGATTTATCTTAAGGAATTGGCTCACACGGTTGCAGAGACTGTCAAGTCATAAATCCATAGGGCAGGCCATCAGGCAGGAAACTGCAAGAGGTGATGCTGCAATCTTGAGGCAGAATTCTTTCTCCTCCAGGAAACTACAGGTTTGCTCTTAAGACTTCCCCAACTGATTGGTGAGGTCCACCCACATTATTGAGGGTAATCTCCTTTACTTCAAGTCAACTAATTGTAGATGTTAACCACATCTATAAAATACCTTCACAGCAACATCTAGATTAGTGTTTGATTAAATAACTGGGTAGTATAGCCTAGCCAAGTTGACAGTTAAGATTAACGATCACTATATTCTATATTCCCTTTCCCTGTCTTATTTTTCTCTAACTTATTTGCATATAACATACTCTATATTTTCTTTAGACATTTTGGGTTTTGTCTATCTCCCCCAACTTCAATGTAATCTTCAGAAGGCAGGAAATTTTGTCTGCTTTGTTCACTGTTGTTATACACAGCTCCTAGAATAGTGTCTGGCACATATTGTGAAGTAAATAAATATTTGTTCACTGAACTAACTGCTATTCAGAAAGTAATTCAATATTCAGTAAAATTGAAGATAAGTACAGACACGATTATTGCAACATAGTTTAGAATACCAAAAAGTTAGAAACTTGTCAAATGTCCATTAATAGTGGATGGATTTTTTAAATTGTATTATATTCATACAATGGAATTCTCTTATTCAGTTAAAACAAAATAAATAAAACTACACATAGAAACATAGATAAATTTCAAAAACCAAATAATCAACTGAATAAACAAGTTACAAAATGACATGCACACTATGATACTGTAATTTAACAATGCACAAAACAATACTATATAATGTTTATGGATGCATATGGATGTAGAGAGGGATACTCACCAATATCAGGTTACCTGTAAGGAGGAAAGGAGATTAATGAGATGGATGGGGAACTTTAACTTTATCCATATCTTTTTATTCTTTAAAAAGCAATGATCTCTATAGAAACCATAAAACTCCTAGAGGAAAGCATAGGTAGAACACTCTTTGACATAAATCATAGCAATATTTTTTGGATCTCTCTCCTAAGGCAAAAGAAATAAAAGCAAAAATAAACAAATGGGACCTAATTAAACTTAAAAGCTTTTGCACAGCAAAAGAAACTATTGAAAAAACAAAAAGACAATCTATTGAATGGGGGAAAATATTTGCAAATGATATGACCAATAAGGGGTTAATATCCAACATATATAAATAGCTCATACAACTCAACATCAAAAAACAAACAACCTGAGAAAACCATAATTCAAAAAGAGTCATGTACCACAATGTTCATTGCAGCTCTATTTACAATAGCCAGGACATGGAAGCAACCTAAGTGTCCATCGACAGATGAATGGATAAAGAAGATGTGGCACATATATACAATGGAATATTACTCAGCCATAAAAAGAAACGAAATTGAGTTATTTGTAGTGAGGTGGATGGACCTAGAGTCTGTCATGCAGAGTGAAGTAAGTCAGAAAGAGAAAAACAAATACCGTATGCTAACACATATATATGGAATCTAAAAAAAAAAAAAAAATTGGTCATGAAGAACCTAAGGGCAAGACAGGAATAAAGACGCAGACCTACTAGAAAATGGACTTGAGGACACGGGGAGGGGGAAGGGTAAGCTGGTACAAAGAGAGTGGTAGTGTATATATGGACATATATACACTACCAAATGTAAAATAGATAGCTACTGGGAAGCAGTCGCATAGCACAGGGAGATCAGCTCGGTGCTTTGTGACCAGCTAGAAGGGTGGGATTGGGAGGGTGGGAGGGAGGGAGACACAAGAGGGAAGAGATATGGGGATATATGTATATGTATAACTGATTCACTTCGTTATAAAGCAGAAACTAACACACCACTGTAAAGCAATTATACTCCAATAAAAACGTTTTAAAAAAAACAAAACCTGATTTAAAAATGGGCAGAAGACTTGAATAGACATTTTTCCAAAGATGAAATGAAGATGGCCAACAAGCACATGAAAAGATGCTCACCATTGCTAATTATCAGGGAAATGCAAATCAAACCCACAATGAGCTATCACCTCACACCTGTCAGAATGGCTATCATCAAAAAGAACAAAAATGTGGAGAAAAGGGAACCTTTGTACACTGTTGGTGGAAATGTAAATTGGTACAGCCATTGTGAAAAACAGTATGGAGATTTCTCAAAAAAACTAAAAATAGAACTACCATATGACCCTCAATTCCACCCCTGGGTATATATCTGAAAAAACAAAAGCACTAGTTTGAAAAGATACATGCACCCCAATGTTCACATCAGCATTATTTACAAATGCCAAGATATGGAAGCAACCTAAATGTCTATCAACAGATGAATGGATAAAGAAGATGTAGTATATATACAATGGAATACTGCTCAGCCATAAAAAAGAATGAAATTTTGCCATTTGCAACAACATAGATGGACTTGGAGGATATTATGGTAAGTGAAATAAGTCACACAGAGAAAGACAAATACTTTATGATAGCACTTATATGTGGAATCTAAACAAATAAAACTAGTGAATATAACAAAAAAAGCGGACTCAAAGACATAGAGAACAAACTAGTGGTTACCAGTGGGGGGAGGGAAAGGGAAGGGGCATGTTAAGGGTAGGGGATTAAGAGGGACAAACTATTAGGTATAACATAAGCTACAAGGATATATTGTACAACACAGGGAATATAGCCAATATTTTATAATAACTATAAATGGAATATAACCTTTAAAAATTGTGGATCACTATATTGTACACCTGTAACATACAATATTGTAATCAATTATACTTCAATTAAAAACAGGAGTAAAAATGATCTGAAGTAAATATGAAAAATTTTAACATTCATTAAGTCTAGGTGGTAGTAACATGGGTGTCTGATTTTTTTGTACTTTTGTATATTTGAGATACTTAATAATTGGCAATAAAAAATATAATGGTAGAGAAGGTCCAATTTCAAATAGCAACTACAAAAAAACCTCAGGACTAAAAAATGTGAAACATAAAAGATCTGTATGAAGAAATCTTTTATACACTTTTGAGGGACACAGAGTCTTCCATCAATGTTCTGTTACCAGATGGGACTACTCATAGTATAAAGATGTTCTTTCTTGTTTGTATTAATTTATGTTTAATTTGCTCCGTTAAAGATAACAGTAGGGGGACTTCCCGGGTGGCACAGTGGTTAAGAATCCACCTGCCAATGCAGGGGACACGGGTTCGAGCCCTGGTCCGGGAAGATCCCACATGCCGCGGAACAACTAAGACCGTACGCCACAACTACTGAGCCTGCACTCTGGAGCCCGCGAGCCACAACCACTGAAGCCCATGCGCCTAGAACCCGTGCTCCACAACAAGAGAAGCCACCGCAATGAGAAGCCCGTGCACCGCAACAAAGAGTAGCCCCTGTTTGCCACAACTAGAGAAAGCCCGCGCGCAGCAAAGAAGACCCAACACAGGCAAAAATAAATAAATAAATTAAAAAAAAAAGATAGCAGTAGGATTTTTTGAAACTGAACAAACTGATTCTTAACCTCATAAGAAAAAAAAATATTCGTGTCAAGAAAAGCCAGAAAAATCCAAAAAAAGAGTAATGAGGAGGAATTGGTTTTATGAGACGTTAAAGTACATTATAAAGATACAGAAATTAAAAGAGTTTTGTGGTACTGGTATATGAATTAAATGCCCAAACCTTCCCTCATATCTGACCACTTTTCTCTATTCTGCTGTACCTTCCTAGTCTAAACCTCTATTGTCTCTCAGCTATATTACTAAAATATCCTTGTAAATGGTCTCCCTACTTGCACTCTGCACACTACCCCACCATACAGTCCATTCTCCACACAGCAGCCAAAGTGATCTTTTAAAAACTTAGACCATGTCACTCCCCTGCTGGAAACCATGAAGAATTAAACACATCAATGGAAAAAAACAGAGTTCAGAAATAGGTCCATATACCAAATTGGTATATGACACACGTAAAATTTCCTATCGGTGGAGAAAAGATTTATTATTTAATAAATGGTGTTGAGACAACTAACTAGTCATTTGAAAAAATAAAATTGGATCCTGGACTCACTCTTTACCCTAAAATGGATTTTTTTAAATGTTATATTAAAAAATGAAGACTTTCAAAACTAATTTACTCCCTTGTGTGGGAAGGAACAGGTAGTGACTGCATGGGAGCACCAAGCAGGCCTCCAGGATACTGTTCATGTTCGATTTACTGACCTGAATGCTGGTTACATGGAAGTATTCAGTTTACAAAAATTCATTGAACTACATTTATGATATATGTGATAATGTGCACTTTTCTGTACATTATATTTTATTTTACTTTTAAAATCAATTTATTTTATTTATTTATTTTTGGCTGCGGTGGGTCTTCATTGCTGTGCGCAGGCTTTGTCTAGTTGCAGTGAGTGGGAGCTACTCTTCGTTGCAGTGTGCGTGCATCTCATTGCGGTGGCTTCTCTTGTTGTGGAGTATGGGCTCTAGGTGCGCAGGCTTCAGTAGTTGTGGCACATGCGCTCAGTAGTTGTGGCTTGCACGCTCTAGAGCACAGGCCCGGTAGTTAGGCGCACGGGCTTAGTTGCTCTGCGGCATGTGGGATCTTCCCGGACCAGGGCTCGAACCTGTGTCCCCTGCATTGGCAGGCGGATTCTTAACCACTGCGCCACCAGGGAAGCCCTCTGTACATTATATTTTAATAAAAACTTTTAAAATAAGCAAAATAATGAAGCTACTAGAAAAAAGATTGATGAATTTGGCTACATAAAAATCATGGGTTTTTCCCCTGCATTGGAAAAATACTATAAATAAAATCAAAAGGCAAATGAGAAACTGGAGAACAGTTTGTAACACATATAATAAAGAACTAATTTCCTTAATATGTAGTTAGTAAGGGAAATGATCAAAATAACTTAATAGAAAAATGGGCAAGGGAATTCCCTGGCAGTCCAGTGGTGAGGACTCCGTGCTTTCGCTGCCCAGGGCCTGGGTTCAATCTCTGGTCGGGGAACTAGGATCCCACAAGTAGCACGGCCAACAACAAAAAAAAAGGGCAAAATATATGAGTTAACTCTCAGAGTAAAACATACTCTGAGAAACATTAAATGGTTGTGTGTTTTTTTTTTTTAAGAAAGTGATCTTTTTTTTTTTAAATTTTATTTATTTATTTTTTGGCTGTGTTGGGTCTTCATTTCTGTGCGAGGGCTTTCTCTAGTTGCGGCAAGTGGGGGCCACTCTTCATTGCGGTGCACGGGCCTCTCACTATCGTGGCCTCTGCCGTTACGGAGCACAGGCTCCAGACGCACAGGCTCAGTAGTTGTGGCTCACAGGCTTCGTTGCTCCGCGGCATGTGGGATCTTCCCAGACCAGAGCTCGAACCCGTGTCTCCTGCATTAGCAGGCAGATTCTCAACCACTGCGCCACCAGGGAAGCCCTAAATGGTTTTAATACAGATGAAAAGGTACACAATCTCATAATAAAGTTAATGCTATTAAAACTGCCAGGAGATAGATTTTTTTGGCCTTTCAGATTTGCAAAGATTTTTTAAAATAACAACACACTGTATTATAAAAGCACAGGGAAACTGGCACTCTTGTGCATTGCAGTCAAGAGTATAATCTTTATTGTATTCAGTTTGGTAATATCTAACAAAATTTTAATGACATATCCTGAGACCTGGTAATACCTAAAGACCAATTCCAATGTATTCACAAAAGATATGTTTAAAGATATTTGTAGCATCATTGTTAACAATGGCAAAAGATTGGAAAAAATCTAAATGTTCATTCACTAATAATCTAGTCAAACTAATTTTTGTATGCTTATACTATAGAATACTATACATTCATTAAAAATAACCAGACTACTACTGACAGTACTTATATAGAAAGATCTCCATAAAAACAACCTATTTTTAAATGGCTTAAAATAGTGTGAATAGTATGGTGCTACCATTATACATTCCTAAGTTCCCAAGAGTGATAGTGTTAAAATACTCCATGCAGAAAAGAAAAAATTTAAGGAAAAGTTTTTCCTTATAGAAGAATGGCAGCTAATAAATGTAAAAGGATGATACAATTAGAAAATCATCATTTTGTAACCCCAATGTAATAATTGATTTAGGTAAGTATCATCAAATGATGCTAAAATCATGGGATGGGAAGTTGTTAGAGAAGAGTATATGCATAAGGTATGAAAGAATTATCCCACTGATAACTTACTAATTACAAAGGGGAAAGTTTTTGTCAGTGGAGACATCTTAACCAAGTGTTCAAACTTCGCACTACTATTATTAGGACAAGCTGACATTATAATGTGTCTCCTGATGTGATGCAACATAAGATACACAACAGCACCTATGAAGCATTCTTGCCAGAAATGTTTAACCTAATTTTTTTTTTGCTGAATAGTATTCCGTGTAATAAAATACTGCAATTTGTCTATCCATTCCTCTGTTAATGGACATTTGGATTGTTTCTAATGTTTGATTGTTATGGATAAAGCTTCTATGTCTTTTTTTGGGCATAGCCTTTCTCTTTAATACAGTGGCATGATTTTGGGTACCATAGTTTGTTTCCCCCTTTTTTCATTCTGTTCCTCTGTCATGACTGTAGACTGAGATTTGGTGGGTGAAGATTAGGGCATTTTGTTAATAGGTGGTGCCAGCTGCTCATATTATGTTGCTCTTTACCTTATTCTGAATTACATTCATTGTAAGAGGGTAATGTATTGTGACTCACCTAGAGATGTGTGTGACTTGTGTGCCATGCTTCTAAGGCCCCCTTTCTCCTACCATAAGTTCTTGAATTGGTTCTGATTATCCCTTAGGTAGACCCTGATCCTTATTGTTGACTTCAAAAACCCAAAGGGTGGTAGACTTTATTGGAAACCAGATCAAGAAGTGTGAGAGCCCTAAATACATGGAAGAATATGGCTGCTTTTAGGACTGAGGTGGCAGGGAAAAAAAACCAATGAAATAAATTACCATGAATTCAAAGAAAAGTCAGAACAAAAAACCAATGCACTAAAAAAAGACTGTGGCAGTAATGCCATGGCCTTGAGAATCTGGTTGGCACAGCAACAGCTTAGGACCTTGGCAGAAGGCAGAGCAACTACAGTGTGCTTTTTTTTTTAAGATTTTTTTTTTGATGTGGACCATTTTTTTAAAGTCTTTATTGAATTTGTTACAATATTGCTTCTGTTTTTATGTTTTGGGTTTTTGGCCACAAGGGATGTGGGATTTTAGTTCCCCGACCAGGAATCGAACCCGCACCCCCTGCATTGGAAGACGAAGTCTTAACCACTGGACCGCCAGGGAAGTCCCAATGGTGTGTTTTATATGAACAGAGAATCACAGCCCAGGAGACCATTTTAGCTTTAGAAATGTCAGAAAGCAAACCAGAGGATTATCAGGAAATGAAGGTTGAGAAGGCTTAAGATCTTAGAGGTAAAATTTGGCTTACATGTAAAGGAAAAGAAGGATGTACCCGCAAAGATGTCCCATTACCCCACCCTCTCCCACAAATTAGCCTAGGTCCACAAAACTATTGAGGTGCCCTTTGAATACTGCAGACAAAGTGTCATTAATAAGAGCAGATTACAATCCTTCTCTTGATGACAGATTACAAAATATTCAGGAAAAACATCAAGAGAGAAAGACCACGATGAGCAGTATAGGATACTTCAGGCTTTATTTAGTGAGTTTCAGGAGACACAGTGCTTGTGGTTGGGGAAGCAGGTATAGCCTGGGGCAAGGGGGAAGATGCCCATGGCACTTAGGGAATTAGAGCTCTAAGGGAAGAGGAGAAAAGATAAAATCACTAAAGTAGGATTTCAATATGTATGGATCTGGTCTGGGTTAGATAATGGAATGATGCAAAGATACCACCTGGAAGAAATTCTCCTATTCAGGGATGTGAAGATGGGTAAAGCAGTTTTATTTGAACAGTGAATGCTTTCTGTAGACCTGGAACTTCTTTTCTTTATAGTTCTCCCTATGGGAGGGATCCCAAAAGGCAAAACCTGAAGGAGTATGATAAGAAAACAAACGTCAAGACCATAAAACAAAGAGAAAGGAAAGACAAAAGACACTATGATCCAGCAAATAGTGTTAGCATTACACATAGTAGAGGAGACACAGGACCTTAAGAAATAAATAGGGGAAAACAGAAGGAAATAGAACTAGAGGCATATGCCACTGCTGCTGCGTGTGTGGGGGAAGCCAAAAAAGAATATTATACTACAGGTTACACAAGACCTAGAGAATTTAAAACCCAAGGGAAGGCAAGGTTTCAAGAAAGAAGACATGACAGCAGATACACTGGTGCTCACTGAGTGGCACAGCCTTTGGGAGTATCAACAGTAGCAGCTTTGGTTTAGGGATTTGGCAAGGGTGCTTTCCTTGTTGGGTCATTTGGGAGAACAAGGGGTGGACCTTCCCTAAAAGGCAGGTTTTGTAGTCTGAGGGAATCTGGAGCAGACAGTGACAACAGCAGTCACCGTGACATAGAGCAAAACCCTTGGGATTTTGCTGAGGACACGGATATACATAGATGAGCAGGAGACTGAGACTGAGGACTGCTAGGCCATGAATTTCACTCAGAGAGCCATCTGTTATAAATGTTGAATACCTTCTCATAAGAGGAAGTAGATTAGATTGTTAGGAACACAGGAGCCAAAGGGAAATGAAAATGGAAATACAGTTCACCCCAAAACAACTCGAGGTTTAGGGGTACCAACACTCCCCTCAGTCGAAAATACACATATAACTTTACAGCTGGCCCTTATCCATGGTTCTGCATCTGCGGATTCAACCACCCTCGGATTGTATCATGTAGTACTATAGCACATATTTATTGAAAAAAATCCATATATAAGTGGACCCAAGCAGTTCAAACCTGTGTTATTCAAAAGTCAACTGTATTTTAAATATATAGGATGGATAATGAAGAAAAAGGGAGGCGGCCTTAGGAAAGACTAAGGAGAGACTGGAGGGACCACTATAACAAATGTCTAAATACTACAAGAAGACAGAATGCGAGCCTGTCCATCCCAGCTATCTGAGTACAAAACTTGTGTCCTTAAGATCCATTTAGAGAAATTTCCCATCTCTAAAAGAATTAGGGCCATCTGATTCCCATGCTCTTACGGGGGTATCCACATATTGTACAGTTTCCTCTCTCAGAGTGGCTGTTAAGCACAAAGTGAGAATAAAAAGAGGAGGATCACAGCTTCCTCACCTCCACTACCTCCCTCAGGGAGAATCTAGTAATTTGATTGGCTTAGATCACTTGAGCCATGTTTGCTAGTGTGTTTGGGCTGGTCACTATGGGTTAAAAGGTCATGTACTCTAGATGGCTTTCTCTTTAGTGCTTTTTTGCCATTCAGAGAAATTAAAATACTAAGCCAGTCTCCTGGGTGCCCAACAATCTTGCTTTCTTGCCTCCTTCACTTGATGTTTCAAGTAGTTAATAGTTCTTATCAATTCAATGGTCAACTGCTAATAAGATTGGGACTTGGCAGGAAAAGGTGAAGCCCTTTTTGGACCTTGAGCTAAGGTTATGTACTGAAACCTAGCTTTACCAGAGAGCCTTGTACCAGAGTACTGGGCACTAACTCCACTAATCACAAAGTAATATTTTAATTCCTATCTGTCTTTGTCACTTGTGTGTATGGCTCCTTTATGACCTCTACATGGGTTAAGTCAAAACATGATTATTCTTGAGTCCCTGCCTATAACACCAAATTACTATCATCAAAAATCTTATGTTAGTACCTAGCAGGCAGGACATGTGGGATCAGGGCTTACAGGGCTGGCCACATCCATTAGGATATGAACAAGTAACAGACTAGAAATGAGGTGAAATGAGGTTGGTCCCTGGAACCACCATCACGGATACATTATTTTATGCTCTCTAGTTAAAACTTGTCATAGAATCCTTTTCATCCCTAGTTCACTCCTTTTATGACCATCTAGTATCTCCCTCTAAAAGCCCCTATATCAATGAAATCCTGGTGGAAATGAAGTTAGCTTATTATTATAAAGCTGATCAATCAATTGGGGGTAGAGGGACAAAGAGTTCATTTCTCAGTAACTGGAAACAGCATTGCCTTTCTTTACTATGTCTACTATTTCTTGTGGCCTCTTGCTGGAGAGATTAAGAGTGATTTGTTTCTTATATATACTTTTCCGTATTTCCCAAATTTTCCAAAATGTGTACTTACCACTTTGATAATCAGGGAAAAGAAAAAAAAAAAAGGAAAGAAAATTCCATAAATTTAAGGAATTGAATCAGAAGAGAAAGAGGTTCCTTTACCTATAATTCCAGTCTGGTCTTAGAAATCAAAGTCATATCCCTCAAGGGAGAATGTCAATATTGAAATTATATGATGAGGAATGATGTCCATCATAACAAATGATAAATAATACACAATTTGCTCATTTAATTCTCATTTTTAGCTCAACATGTCCTTAACTCACTTATTTTATTCCTTCTAAAACAACCATTTGCTATCTCAAAGGGTAAACACTCTCTGAAAAACAAAATCAGTTATTAAATTCTATCTTAGTATAACTCAGTCTTGATTGTCCTTTCTACAGGTGATTGGGTTAGGGAAAAAAAGTATTTTCACACATCTTGTATTCTCTTAAGGCAAAACATGGTCATTAAAAGGTTAGTGAAAGACTCCAGATACTGATAGGGTACAGGGCCCTGATAATGTCAGAGTGTAAAATAGGAATAATAACATCTTCCCATAATAGAGGAAGACTGACTCATATTTAAAAAAGAGATTAAATGTTCAGGTGTAAAAAATTGAGTTTTTTATTATCTGTTCTTATGAACATGGGGCAGTCTACATATTTAGCTGACATCAGCATGAGTAATACACAATGTAAATTTGGAGGGCTTTGTTAGTCTGGGTAAGAACTGGTTAGCCTACATCGCACCCCTAGAAAACAGAATCTCTGGGGTGGCCTCAGTATTCTTCAACTGAGTTTTTTCTTTCACCAAGTAGAGATGAAGCAGCCCTGGTTCTCATCATTGAAGGCAAGATGGGCTCTCTGATTTTCATGAGGGTCTGTGATGTGGGCTGCCCTGTTTTTTCAATCAATTAAATTTTATTTTATGTCTACACTTCAATCAGCGCTGAGATATATACCCATATAACTGCCACCCCAATCAAGATATAGAACATTTCTGTCACTCCCAAAAAATTGCTGCATGCCTCATGAGGGTCAATTTCCTTCCCTAACACCCAGCCCTAGGAAGCCACTGATCTGTTTTCTGTCACTATTGGTTAGTTTAATCTTTTCTAGAATTTCAGTATGTGAAATCATACAGTACATACTGTTTTGTCTGGCTTCTTTAAATCAGCAGAAAGCTTTTGAGATTCAGACATACTGTTACATGTATTCGTGTTTGTGCCTTTTAAAAACAGCTTTATTGGAGTATTATTTACATACCATGAAATAAATAAACAGTGGTATATCCATTCAATGTGCTACTGTAAAGCAATAAGAAGGTGTGAACTGAGAGGAGATGATTTGCCAAGTTCCTCATGCCACCATTCTGAAAGTCTAGCTCCTTCCAATTCAGTACTTTATATTGCTGCATGTTTCATTTTTGTATGTGTACAGTGTGAGGTAGAGGTCATGGTTTACTTTTTTCCATACAGATATCCAGTTGTTTCAGCACTATTTATTGAAAACACTATCAGTTCTCCATTGAATTGCCTTTGTACTTTTGTCAAAAATCAATTTAGAGAAAATATTGGCAAATCACATATCCAACAAAGAATATATAAAGAACTTTCTAAATTTGATAGTAAGAAAACAAAGAACTCAATTGTTTTTAAGGTTTTTTAAAATTTTTATTTATTTTATTTTTGGCTCTGTTGGGTCTTCGTTGCTGCGCGCGGGCTTTTCTCTGATTGCGGCGAGCGGGGGCTACTCTTCGTTGCAGTCCGAGGGCTTCTCATTGCGGTGGCTTCTCTTGTTGTGGAGCACGGGCTCTAGGCACGCAGGCTTCAGTAGTTGTGGTGCACAGGCTCAGTAGTTGTGGCTCACGGGCTTAGTTGCTCCACGGCATGTGGGATCTTCCTGGACCAGGGCTCGAACCCGTGTCCCCTGCATTGGCTGGTGGATTCTTAACCACTGCACCACCAGGGAAGCCCAGAACTGAATTTTTTTTAATGGGCAAAAGATTTGAACAGATGCTTCACCAGACAATATACAGTTGGCAACACATAAAAGAATATCTACTAAATATTGGTTTAAAAAAAGAGTGAGAATCTCAAGTTCAATGACAGAAGCTCCACTCCAGGCAGGTGCATCCAAGAAGATGGGGTTTCTCCCAAGGAGGGGTGGGCAACCAGCATTTCTCATTGTCCCCAGATCCATGTTGCAGCTCTATATCATCCAAGCATGGTTGAGAGGACTGGGGCTCCCTTCCCTTAGTCAGCTTTACATCATAGTATGGAAGCTCTAACCTAGGCATGGCAGGTCAGAAACACTTGTCCCAGGGCTTCCCTGGTGGTGCAGTGGTTAAGAATCTGCCTGCCAATGCAGGGGACACGGGTTCGAACTCTGGTCCAGGAAGATCCCACATGCCGCGGAGCAGCTAAGCCCGTGCACCACAACTACTGAGCCTGCGCTCTAGAGCCCGTGAGCCACAACCACTGAGCCTGTGTGCCACAACTACTGAAGCCCACATGCCTAGACCCCGTGTTCCACAACAAGAGAAGCCACTGCAATGAGAAGCCCGTGCACCACACTGAAGAACCAAAGCAGCCAAAAATAAATAAATAAATTTTTAAAAAAGAAACACTTGTCCCTAGTCACCCTCACTCCAGCTGACTTATAGGATATTTTCCACATCAAGAGAGGCAAGACACACTCTGCTTGTAAAGTAGGTGTGTCACTCTGAAACAGGCCACCGATCCCAACTCCACCTCTGGAGCAGTGACACAGAGGTTTTGCCCAGGGAGAAAGGTGATCCATAAGAACAGAGAACTCTGATGCTCTCTCCGAGGGAACTGAGTTTATTTGGAACACAGTGTGGGGAAGTTCAAGCCAAAGGGTGCTCTCTCGAAATGCTGGAGATTTCGGTAGTAAGCAATTAAGAAGAGGCTAGCAGCTTCATGAGAACAACAAACAAAACTAATTATAGACCAATTTACTAGAGAGAATGAGGGAAAGATATAAGAAAAGTCCTCCTGTAGTCAGAACAAAACTCAAAGGCTGGCCTCAAAAACTACCTCTGCAAAGGGGCCCAAGTTTAATTGGATCAGACTGAGGAGCAATTTATGCCACAGGGCAATCTCAAAAACATGAGGGCAATTAGTTGGCAATTAGTGGTGCCTAACAGCTCTGTGTGTTACCAACAGTGGTAGACAGCTTAACAGATCAGGGAAAGAGATAAAAAGATCCCTGCTAAAACCACTGTCATCTCAGGGTGACTGCATGCATACCAAACCTGTGCCTTTTGAGGAATGACATTAAGGTCTGCACACTATAGTGGAAATAGACTTCACTAAGATAGTCCATCCATATCACTAAACAAATAAGCAAACAACAACCCTGAGTAAGGGAGAGTCAGTATGCAGAGTTGCTACAATTAGACATGCAAAAAAAAAAAACCCAGAAAAACAAAAACAGGAAAACATAACCCATACACAGGAAGAAAAGAAGGAACTGAAACTGCCAGTGAGAGGGCCTAGATGTCAGTTTAGAAGACAAACATTTCAGAGTTGCTATTATAGTAAATATGTTCAAAGAACTAGAGGAAACCTTGATTAAAAATTAAAGAAAGGGGGACTTCCCTGGTGGCGCAGTGGTTAAGAATCTGCCTGCCAATGCAGGGGACATGGGTTCGAGTCCTGGTCCAGGAAGATCCCACATGCCGCAGAGCAAGTAAGCCCGTGCGCCACAACTACTGAGCCTGTGCTCTAGAGCCTGCGAGCCACAAATACTGAGCCTGCATGCCACAACTACTGAAGCCCGTGCACCTAGAGCCCATGCTCTGCAGCAAGGGAAGCCACCAAAATGAGAAGCCCTCACACTGCAATGAAGAGTAGCCCCCACTTGCTGCAACTAGAGAAAGCCCGTGAGCAGCAACGAAGACCCAATGCAGTCAAAAAATAAATTAATTTTTTAAAAAATTAAAGAAAGGTATGATGACAATGTCTCAATAAAAAGAAAATATCAATAAAAAATATGAATTAGTTTTAAAAATCAAAATTCTTGGGCTTCCCTGGTGGCGCAGTGGTTGAGAATCCGCCTGCCAATGCAGGGGACACGGGTTCAAGCCCTGGTCCGGGAAGATCCCACATGCTGCAGAGCAACTAGGCCCATGAGCCACAACTGCTGAGCCTGTGCGTCTGGAGCTTGTGCTCCACAACAAGAGAGGCCGCGATGGTGAGAGGCCCATACACCACGATGAAGAGTGGCCCCTGCTCGCCACAACTAGAGAAAGCCCTCGCACAGAAACGAAGACCCAACACAGCCATAAATAAATAAATTTTTTAAAAAAATCAAAATTCTGGAGTTTAAAAGTATAATAATGAAAATAAAAAATTTACTAGGGGACTCTAATAGACTTCAAAGAGTAGATTTGAATTGGCAGAAGAAAGAATTGGTGAACTTGAAAATAGATCAATAGAGGTTATGCAATCTTAATAATAAAGAGACGAAATTGAGTTATTTGTAGTGAGGTGGATGGACCTAGAATCTGTCACACAGAGTGAAGTTAAGTCAGAGAGAGAAAAACAAATACCGTATGCTAACACATATATATGGAATCTAAAAAAAAAAGTTTCTGATGAACCTAGAGGCAGGACAGGAATAAAGACACAGACACAGAGAATGGACTTGAGGATACAGCGGTGGGGGGAAAGCTGGGACGAGGTGAGAGAGTAGCATTGACATATATACACTACCAAATGTAAAATAGATAGCTAGTGGGAGGCAGCTGCATAACACAGGGAGATCAGCTTGGTGCTTTGTGACCACATAGAGAGGTGGGATAGGGAGGGTGGCAGGGAGGCTCAAGAGGGAGGGGATATGGGGATATATGTATACATATAGCTGATTCACTTTGTTATACAACAGAAACTAACACAACATTGTAAAGCAATTATACTCCAATAAAGATGTAAAAAAAATAAAGAGAAAAAAGGATGAAGAAATATGAACAGGGCCTCAGAGATGTGTACAACCACATTAAGTGCACCAACATATACACAAAGGGAGTACCAGAAGAAGAAGAGAGAAAAAAGGAGCAGAAAAAATATTCAAATAAATAATGGCTGAAATTTTCTGAGATTTGATGAAAAACATTAACCTACACACCTAAGATGCTCAAAGAACTGCAAGTAGGGTAAATGCAGAGATCCACACCAAGAAATACCACAGTAAAAATATTAAAAGACAAAGATAAAATCTTAAAAGTGGCAAGAGAAAAATGACTCATCACATCCAGGGAACTCCAGTAAGATTAACAGCTGCCTACTAATCAAAACCATGGAGAGTAGAAGGATGATATATTCAAAGTGCTGAAAGAAGAACTCTGTCAGTCAGTAATCATATATCCAGTAAAGTTGTCTTATAAGAATGAAGGCTGGGCTTCCCTGGTGGCGCAGTGGTTAAGAATCCACCTGCCAATGTAGGGGACATGGGTTCGAGCCCTGGTCCGGGAAGATCCTACATGCCGCGGAGCAACTAAGCCCGTGCGCCACAACTACTGAGCCTGTGCTCTAGAGCCCGTGAGCCACAAATACTGAGCCTGCGTGCCACAACTACTGAAGCCTGCATGCCTAGAGCCCGTGCTCCGCAACAAGAGAAGCCACTGCAATGAGAAGCCCATGCACCGCAACGAAGAGTAGCCCCTGCTCACTGCAACTAGAGAAAGCCCGCGTGCAGCAACAAAGACCCAACGCAGCCAAAAATAAAATAAATAAATAAGTTAAAAATTAAAAAAAAAAGAATGAAGGCTAAATAAAGACATTCCCATATAAGCAAAAGCTGAGAGAATTTGTTGCTAGCAGACCTACCTTACAAGAAATATTCAGGGAAATTCTTCAGGCTGGAAGCAAGGGACCCCAGACAAAATTAACTTATCTGAATATCTCTTGTGAATATAGATACAAAAATCCTTAAAAAAAACAAAACCAAAAACCTAGCAACTGGAAATTGGAATCCAGTGATGTGTGGAAAGGATTATATACTACTATCAAGTAGGACTTACCCCAAGAAATGCAAGTTTGTTTTAAATATGAAAATCAATGTAATATACCATATTAATAGAATAAAGGACAAGAACTACATGATCCTTTCAAGAGATGTGGAAAAGCATTTGACAAAATCCAATACTCTTTAATGATAAAAACACTCAACTCATTAGAAATGGGAGATTCCTCAATCTGATAGGGAATATCTACAAAAGAACCCATAGGTACCATCGTACGTAATAGTGGAAGACTGAAAGATATCCTCCTAAGGTAAGGATCGAGACAAGGATGTCTCTTTTTGTCACTTCAGTGGAACATTGTATTGGAATTTCTAGCTAGGACAATTAGGCAAGAAAATGCAGACTGAAAAGGAAGAAGTAAAAATAATTGCATTTGCAGATGACACAATCTTGTATATAGAAAATACTAAAGAATCTCCCCCCACACAAAAAAATAAAAAGTAAACCTACTAGAACTTATAAATGAGTTAAGCAATGTTTCAGGATACAAGATCAATATACAAAACAATTGTATTTCTCTACATTAGCACTGGACAATCTGAAAATGAAGTCAAGAAAAAAATTCTTGTTAAAATAGCATCGGGCTTCCCTGGTGGCGCGGTGGTTGAGAGTCTGCCTGCCAATGCAGGGGACACGGGTTCGAGCCCTGGTCTGGGAAGATCCCACATGCCGCAGAGCAACTAGGCCTGTGAGCCACAACTACTGAGCCTGCGCATCTGGAGCCTGTGCTCCGCAACAAGAGAGGCCACGATAGTGAGAGGCCCGCACACCGCAATGAAGAGTGGCCCCCACTTGCCACAACTAGAGAAAGCCCTCGCACGGAAACGAAGACCCAACACAGCCAAATAAATAAATTAATTAATTAATTAATTTTTAAAAATAGCATCAAAATAAATAAAATAGGAATAAATTTAACAAAAAATGCAAGACTTGTACAATGAAAACTACAAAATGTTGTTGAAAGAAATTAAAGAAGACCTAAATATAGTAAGACATCCAACATTCCTGAATTAAGACTTAAATATTAAGTGGCAATGCTACTCAAATTGACCAACTTGCAGAAAATGACAAGTTAATCCTAAAATTTGTATAGCCATTCTAGGGATTCAGAATAGTCAAAATAATCTTGAAAAAAAGAACAAAGTTGGAACACGCACTCTTCCTAATTTCAAAACTTATTACAAATCTACAATAATCAAGACAGTGTGGTACTAGCATAAGGGTAAACAGACAGATCAGTTGAATAGAATTGAATGCCCAGAAATAAAGACTCAAATTTATTCACAAGTGATTTTTGGCAAGCAATCCAAGACAATTCAATGGGGGGAAATGTCTTTTCAACAAATAAACTTGGACCACTAGAAATACACAAGCAAAAGTATGAAGTAAGAGCCTTTCCTCACATCACACACAAAAAAGAACTCAAAATGGATGAAAGAGCTAGATGTAAGAGCTAAAACAATAAAGCTCTTAGAAGAAAATATAAGGGTAAATCTTTGTGACCTTGAGTTCAACAATGGTTTCTTAGACATGACACCAAAAGCACAAGCAACAAAAGAAAAAATAAATTAGACTTAACAAAATCAAAAACTTCTGTGCTTCAAAGGACATCATTTAGAAAATGAAAAAAACAACCTAGATAATGGGATAAAATATTTGCAAATCATATATCTGATAAGGAACTGTACCCTGATATATTAAGAAACAAGAAAATAATCTGAATAGATATTTCTCCAAAGGAGATACACACATAGCCAATACACATATGAAAAGATGCTCAACATCTTTAGTTTTCAGGGAAATGTTAATCAAAACCACAGTGAGATACTACTTCCCAAACACTAGGATGGCTATAATAATAATAATAAAAAAGGTGGACAAGTGTTGGTGAGGATGTATAGAAATCTGAACCTTCATATATTTCTGGTGGGAATGTAAAATGATGTGGACACTTGAGGAAATGATTTGGCAGTTCCTCAAAAAGTAAAACATAGAAATACCATATGATCCAGCAATTCCAAAGAAATGAAATCCCAAGAAAAAACATATGCCCACACAAAAATTTCTACACAATGTTCACAGCAGCATTAATCATGATACTGAAAAAAAGTGAAAACAACTAAATTGTCCAACTGACAAATGGATACAATATGTGGTATATCTATACAATAGAATATTGTTCAGCCATAAAAATGATAAAGTGCTGACACATGCTACAAAATGGATGGACCTGGAAAACATGCTAAGTGAAAGAATCAAGTCACGAAAGACTATGTATCGTTTGATTCCATGTATATTAAACAAGTAAGCAAATCCGTGAAAACAGAAAGCAGATTAATGGTTGCCTAAGGCTGGAGAAAGGGACCTAGGGGCAAGTAGGAGGGAACACGTGAATTAGTATCAGGTTTCTTACTGGGGTGATGAAAATGTTCTGGAATTAATGGTGATGGTTGCACAACTTTGTTAATATACTAAAACCTACCGAACACTTAAAAAGGGTGAATTTTATGGTAGGTGAATTATATCTCAAGCTGTTAAAAACACACACACAAAATGAAGTATCAATTGTGGTAGGCTAAATAATGCTTCCCCTCCCCCAATGTGTCTAAGTCCTAATCCCTGAAACCTGTGACTGTTACCTAACATTGTAAAAGGTGCTTTCCAAATATGAGCAAGTCAAGGATCTTGAGCTGGGGAGATCATCCCAGATTATCTGTATGGACCCAATATAATCAACAGGTTCATTTTAAGAGTGAGGCTGGAGTATCTGTTGAATGAAAGGGATATGACAACAGAAGCAAAGGTTGGAGTGATATGCTTTGTAGATGGAGGAAGGGGCCAGGCATGACCCAAGGAATGTAGGTGGCCTCTAGAAGATGGAAAAAGCAAGGGAAAGCAGTTTCCCCTGCAGTTTCCAGAAGGAATACAGTCTGGTTTATGCCTTGATTTTAGTATTTATAAGACTCATTCCGAACTCCTGGCTTCCAGAATTGTAAGATAAATAAATAAATTTCTGTTTTTTAAAGTCATTAAATTCATGGTAGTTTGTACAGCAGCAATAGGAAATTAATACATTTCATAGCCCATAGATAAATAAATGGCTAAAATGAAAAATGTTAACCACACTAAATGTTTATTTTTTATTGGTATAGTTGATGTACAATGTTATATAAGTTTCAGGTGTACAACATAGTGATTTACAATTTTTAAAGGTTATAATCCATTTACAGTTATTACTAAATATTGCCTATATTACCCATGTTGTACAATATATCCTTATTTATTTTATACATAGAAGTTTGTACCTCTTAATCCCCTACCCCTAACTTGCCCTTCCCTCCTTCCCTCTCCCCACTGGTAAACACTAGCTTGATCTCTATATCTGTGAGTCTGCTTCTTTTTTGTTATATTCACTACTTTGTTTTATTTTTTAAATTCCATATATAAGAGAAATCATAAAATATGTGTCTTTCTCTGTCTGACTTATTTCACTTCGCATAATACCCTCCAAGTCCATCCATGTTGTTGCAAATGGCAAATGTTCATTTTTTTTTAATGGCTGAGTAGCATTCCATATGTATATATACAAAGTTCTTTTATGGACTGAGATTTTTTTTAAAAATATAGTTGAATTAAAATGTTGTGTTAGTTATAGGTGTACAGCAAAATGATTCATTTACACATACATATATATATATATTTTAAAATCTTTATTGGAGTATACTTGCTTTACAATGGTGTGTTAGTTTCTGCTTTATAACAAAGTGAATCAGCTATACATATACATATATCCCCATATCTCCTCCCTCTTGCATCTCCCTCCCACCCTCTCTATCCCGCCCCTCTATGTGGTCACAAAGCACGGAGCTGATCTCCCTGTGCTATGTGGCTGCTTCCAACTAGCTATCTATTTTACATTTGGGAACGTATATATCTCCATGCCACTCTCTCACTTCGTCCCAGTTTACACATCCCCCTCCCCGTGTCCTCAAGTCCATTCTCTACGTCTGCCTCTTTATTCCTGTCCTGCCCTAGATTCTTCAGAACCTTTTTTTTTTTTAGATCCCATATATATATGTGTTGGCATACGGTATTTGTTTTTTCTCCTTCTGACTTAACTTCACTCTGTATGACAGACTCTACGTCCATCCACCTCACTACAAATAACTCAATTTTGTTTCTTTTTATGGCTGAGTAATATTCCATTGTATATATGTGCCACATCTTCTTTATCCATTCATCTGTCGATGCACACTTAGGTTGCTTCCATGACCTGGCTATTGTAAATAGAGCTGCAATGAATATTGTGGTACATAACTCTTTTTGAAGTATGGTTTTCTCAGGGTATATGCCAAGTAGTGGGATTGCTGGGTCGTATGGTAGTTCTATTTTTAGTTTTCTAAGGAACCTCCATACTGTTCTCCATAGTGCATGTAACAATTTACATTCCCACCAATAGTGCAAGAGGGTTCCTTTTTCTCCACACCCTCCCCAGCATTTATTGTTTGTAGATGTTTTGATGATGGCCATTCTGACTGGTGTGAGATGATACCTCATTGTACTTTTGAATTGCATTTCCCTAATGATTAGGGATGTTGAGCATCCTTTCATGTGTTTGTTGTCAATCTGTATATCTTCTTTGGAGAAATGTCTATTTAGGTCTTCTGCGCATCTTTGGATTGGGTTGTTTGCTTTTTTGATATTGAGCTGCATGAGCTGCTTGTAAATTTTGGAGATTAATCCTTTGTCAGTTGCTTCCTTTGCAAATATTTTCTCCCATTTTGAAGGTTGTCTTTTTGTCTTGTTTATGGTTTCCTTTGCTGTGCAAAAGCTTTTAAGTTTCATTAGGTCCCATTTGTTCATTTTGTTTTTATTTCCATTTCTCTAGGAGGTGAGTCAAAAAGGATCTTACTGTGATTTATGTCATAGAGTGTTCTGCCTATGTTTTCCTCTAAGAGTTTGATAGTGTCTGGCCTTACATTTAGGTCTTTAATCCATTTTGAGTTTATTTTTGTGTATGGTGTTAGGGAGTGTTCTAATTACTTTCTTTTACATGTAGCTGCCCAGTTTTCCCAGAACCACTTATTGAAGAGGATGTCTTTTCTCCATTGTATATTCTTACATCCTTTATCAAAAATAAGGTCACAAAAAAAAAAGAAAAAAAAAGGTCACCATATGTGTGTGAGTTTATCTCTGAGCTTTCTATCCTGTTCCATTGATCTATATTTCTGTTTTTGTGCCAGTACCATATTGTCTTGATTACTGTAGCTTTGTAGTATAGTCTGAAGTCACGGAGCCTGATTCCTCCAGCTTCGTTTTTCTTTCTCAAGATTGCTTTGGCTATTCGGTGTCTTTTGTGTTTCCATACAAATTGTGAAACTTTTTGTTCTAGTTCTGTGGAAAAATGCCAGTGGTAGTTTGATAAGGATTTCATTGAATCAGTAGATTGCTTTGGGTAGTATATTCATTTTCACAATGTTGCTTCTTCCAATCCAAGAACATGGTATATCTCTCCATCTGTTTGTATCATCTTTAATATCTTTCATCGGTGTCTTATAGTTTTCTGCCTACAGGTTTTTTTGTCTCCTTAGGTAGGTTTATTCCTAGGTATTTTATTCTTTTTGTTGTAATGGTAAATGGGAGTATTTCCTTACTTTCTCTATTAGATTTGTCATCATTAGTGTATAGGAATGCAAGAGATTTCTGTGCATTAATTTTGTATCCTGCTACTTTACCAAATTCATTGATTAGCTCTAGTAGTTTTCTGGTGCGTCTTTAGGATTCTCTGTGTATCGTATCATGTCATCTGCAAACAGTGAAAGGTTTACTTCTACTTTTCCAATTTGGATTCCTTTTATTTCTTTTTCTTCTATGATTGCTGTGGCTAAAACTTCCAAAATTATGTTGAATAATAGTGGTAAGAGTGGGCAACCTTGTCTTGTTCCTGATCTTAGAGGAAATGGTTTCAGTTTTTCACCACTGAGAACGATGTTGGCTGTGGGTTTGTCATATATGGTCTTTTTTATGTTGAGGTAAGTTCCCTCTATACCTAGTTTCTGGAGGATTTTTAACATAAATGGATGTTGGATTTTGTCCAAAGCTTTTTCTGCATCTATTGAGAGGATCATATGGTTTTTCTCCTTCAATTTGTTAATATGATGTATCACATTGATTGATTTGCGTATATTGAAGAATCCTTGCATTCCTGGGATAAACCACACTTGATCATGGTGTATGATCCTTTTAATGTGCTGTTGGATTCTGTTTGCTAGTATTTTATTGAGGATTTTTGCATCTATGTTCATCAGTGATATTGGCCTGTAGTTTCCTTTCTTTGTGACATCTTTTTCTGGTTTGGGTATCAGGGTGATGGTGGCCTCATAGAATGAGTTTGGGAGTGTTCCTCCCTCTGCTATATTTTGGAAGAGTTTGAGAAGGATAAGTGTTAGCTCTTCACTAAATATTTGTTAGAATTTGCCTGTGAAGCCATCTGGTCCTGGGCTTTTGTTTGTTGGAAGATTTTAAAGCACAGTCTCAATTTCATTGCTTGTGATTGGTGTGTTTATATTTTCTATTTGTTCCTGGTTCAGTCTCAGAAGGTTGTGCTTTTCTAAGAATTTGTCCATTTCTTCCAGGTTGTCCATTTTATTGGCATAGAGTTGCTTGTAATAATTCTCATAATCCTTTGTATTTCTGCAGTGTGAGTTGTTACTTCTCCTTTTTCATTTCTGATTCTATTGATTTGAGTCTTCTCCCTTTTTTTCATGATGAATCTGGCTAATGGTTTATCAATTTTGCTTACCTTCGCAAAGAACCAGCTTTTAGTTTTATTGATTTTGCTATTGTTTCTTTCATTTGTTTTTCATTTATTTCCGATCTGATCCTTTTGATTTCTTTCCTTCTTTGAACTTTGGGGTTTTTTGTTCTTCCTTCTCTAATTGCTTTAGGTGTAAGTTTAGGTTGTTTATTTGAGATGTTTCTTGTTTCTTGAGGAAGGATTGTATTGCTATAAACTTCCCTCTTAGAACTGTTTTGGCTGCATCCCATAGGTTTTGGGTCATCATGTTTTCATTGTCATTTGTTTCTAAGTATTTTTTGATTTCCTCTTTGATTTCTTCAGTGATCTCTTGGTTATTTAGTAGTGTATTGTTTAGCCTCCAAGTGTTTGTATTTTGTACAGATTTTTTCTTGTAATTGATATCTAGTCTCATAGCGTTGTGGTTGAAAAAGATACTTGATACGATTTCAATTTTCTTAAATTTACCAAGGCTTGATTTGTGACCCAAGATATGATCTATCCTGGAGAATGTTCCATGAGCACTTGAGAAGAAAGTGTATTCTGTTGTTTCTGGATGGAATGTCCTATAAATATCAGTTAAGTCCATCTTGTTTAAAGTATCATTTAAAGCTTGTGTTTCCATATTTATTTTCATTTTGGCTGATCTGTCCATTGGTTAAAGTGGGGTGTTAAAGTCCCCTACTATGAATGTGTTACTGTCGATTTCCCCTTTTATGGCTGTTAGCATTTGCCTTATATATTGAGGTGCTCCTATGTTGGGTGCATAAATATTTACAATTGTTATATCTTCTTCTTGGATTGATCCCTTGATCATTATGTAGTGTCCTTCTCTGTCTCTTGTAACATTCTTTATTTTAAAGTCTATTTTATCTGATATGAGTATTGCTACTCCAGCTTTCTTTTAATTCCCATTTGCATGGAATATCTTTTTCCATCCCCTCACTTTCAGTCTGTATGTATCCCTAGGTCTGAAGTGAGTTTCTTGTAGACAGCATGTATATGGGTCTTGTTGTTGTATCCATTCAGCCAGTCTATGTCTTTTGGTTGGAGCATTTAATCCATTTACATTTAAGGTAGTTATCCATATGTACATTCTTATTACCATTTTCTAAATTGTTTTCAGTTCGTTATTGTTGGTCTTTGCCTTCTCTTGTGATTCCTGCCTAGATATGTTCCTTTAGCATTTGTTGTAAAGCTGGTTTTGTGGTGCTGAATTCTCTTAGCTTTTGCTTGTCTGTAAAGGTTTTGATTTCTCCGTCGAATCTGAATGAGATCCTTGCTGGGTAGAGTAATCTTGGTTGTAGGTTTTTCCCTTTTCATCACTTAAATATGTCCTGCCACTCCCTTCTGGCTTGCAGAGTTTCTGCTGAAAGGTCAGCTATTAACCTTATGGGGATTACCTTGTATGTTATTTGTTGTTTTTCCCTTGCTGCTTTTAATATTTTTTCTTTATATTTAATTTTTGATAGTTTGATTAATTTGTGTTTTGACATGTTTCTCCTTGGATTTATCCTGAATGGGACTCTCTGCCCTTCCTGGATTTGATTGACTATTTCCTTTCCCATATTAGGGAAGTTTTCAACTATAATCTCTTCAAATATTTTCTCAGTCCCTTTCTTTTTCTATTCTTCTTCTGGGACCCCTATAATTCGAATGTTGGTGCGTTTAATGTTGTCCCAGAAGTCTCTGAGACTGTCCTCAATTCTTTTCATTCTTTTATCTTTATTCTGCTCTGCAGTTGTTATTTCCACTATTTTATCTTCCACGTCAGCTATCCGTACTTCTTCCTCAGTTATTCTGCTATTGATTCCTTCTAGAGAATTTTAAATTTCATTTATTGTATTGTTCATCATTGTTTGTTTACTCTTTAATTCTTCTAAGTCCTTGTGAAACGTTTCTTGTATTTTCTCCATTCTACTTCCAAGATTTTGGATCATATTTACTATCATTACTCTGAATTCTTTTTCAGGTAGATTGCCTATTTCCTCCTCATTTGTTTCGTCTGGTGGGTTTTTACCTGGCTCCTTCATCTGCTGTGTGTTTCTCTGTCTTCTCGTTATGCTTAACTTACTGTGTTTAGGGTCTCCATTTTGCAGGCTGCAGGTTCGTAGTTCCCGTTGTTTTTGGTGTCTGCCCCCAGTGGCTAAGGTTGGTTCAGTGGGTTGTGCAGGCTTCCTGGTGGAGGGGACTGGTGCCTGTGTTCTGGTGGATGACTCTGGATCTTTTCTTTCTGGTGGGCAGGACCGCATCTGGTGGTATGTTTTGGGGTGTCTGTGACCTTATTATGATTTTAAGCAGCCTCTCTGCTAATGGGTCGGTTTGTGTTCCTGTCCTGCTAGTTGTTTGGCATAGGGTGTCCAGCACTGTAGCTTGCTGGTCGTTGAGTGGAGCTGGGTCTTAGCGTTGAGATGGAGATCTCTGGGAGAGCTTTTCCTGTTTGATATTACATGGAGCTGGGAGGTCTCTGGTGGACCAATGTCCTGCACTCTGCTCTCCCACCTCAGAGGCACAGGTCTGACACCCAGCTGGAGCACCAAGACCCTGTCAGCCACATGGCTCAAAAGAAAGAAATATCGTATATTATCGCATATATGTGGAACCTAGAAAAATGGTACAGATGAACCAGTTTGCAGGGCAGAAATTGAGACCCAGCTGTAGAGAACAAACGTATGGACACCAAAGGGGGAAAGCCACAGGAGGTGGGGTGGTGGTGTGATGTATTGGGCAATTGGGATTGACATGTATACACTGATGTGTATAAAATTGATGACTAATAAGAACCTGGTGTATATAAAAAGAAAAAAAAATACAATACACACAAAAAAAAGAAAGAAAAGGAAGGAAAAAAATAAAATATAAATGAATAAATAAATAAAATAAAATCAACTTATTAAAATAAAAAATAAAAAGAAATTATTAAAAATTAAAAATAATTGAAAAGTAATTAAAAAAAGAAAGAAAGAAGAGAGCAACTAAACCAAAAAACAAATCCACCAATGATAACAAGCACTAAAAACTATACTAAAAAAGAAAATAAAAAACATGGACAGACAGAACCCTAGGACAAATGGTAAAAGCAAAGCTATACAGACAAAATCACACAAAGTGCATCGCCTCAATTTTGGGATGATTCGTTGTCTGTTCAGATATTCCAGAGATGCAAGGTATATCAAGTTGATTGTGGAGATTTAATCTGCTGATCCTGAGGCTCTGGGAGAAATTTTCCTTTCTCTTCTTTGTTCTCACAGCTCCTGGGATTCAGCTTTGGATTTGGCCCTGGCTCTGCATGTAGGTAGCCTGAGGGCGTCTGTTCTTTGCTCAGACAGGATGGGGTTAAAGTAGCAGCTGATTAGGGGGCTCTGGCTCACTCAGGCCAGGGGGAGGGTGGGGTACGGAATGTGGGGCCAGCCTGCAGCGGCAGAGGCCAGCATGACGTTGCAACAGCCGGAGGCACGCCGTGTGTTCTCCCGGGGAAGTTGTCCCTGGATCACGGGACCCTGGCAGTGGCGGGCTGCACAGGCTCCCGGGAGGGGAGGTGCGGATAGTGAACTGTTCTTGCACACAGGCCTCTTGTTGGCTGCAGAAGCAGCCTTAGTATTTCATGCCTGTCTCTGGCGTCTGTGCTGATAGCCGAGGCTCGCACCCGTCTCTGGAGCTCCTTTAGGTGGTGCTCTGAATCCCTTCTCCTCTTGCACCTCTAAACAATGGTCTCTTGCCTCTTTGGCAGTTCCAGACTTTTTCCCAGACTCCCTCCTGGCTAGCTGTGGCGCACTAGCCCCCTTCAGGCTGTGTTCATGCAGCCAACCCCACTCCTCTCCCTGGGCTCTGACTTCCAAATCCAGAGCCTCAGCTCCCAGCCCCCATCTGCCCCGGCAGGTGAGCAGACAAGCCTCTCAGGCTGGTGAGTGCTGGTCAGCACCAATACTCTGTGTGGGGATCTCTCCACTTTGCCCTCTGCACCCCTGTGGCTGTGCTCTCCTCCATGGCTCCAAAGCTTCCCCACCGCCACCCCCCCGTCTCCACCAGTGAAGGGGCTTCCTAGTGTGTGGAAACATTTCCTTCTTCACAGCTCCCTCCCAGAGGTGCAGGTCCCATCCCTATTCTTCTGTCTCTGTTTTTTCTTTTGCCCTACCCAGGTACATGGGGAGTTTCTTGCCTTTTGGGAAGTCTGAGGTCTTCTGCCAGCGTTCATTAGGTGTTCTGTAGGAGTTGTTCCACATGTAGATGTATTTCTGATGTATTTGTGGGGAGGAAGGTGATCTCCACGTCTTACTCCTCTGCCATCTTGAAGGTCTCTCTGTATCTATTTTTTTTCAGCTTCTTTTCCCTTAGAGGTTATTACAAAATATTGAGCATAGTTCCCGGTGCTATACAGTAAAACCTTGTTGTTCATCTCTTTTATATGTGGTAATTTGTATCGGTTAATCCCAAACTCCTAATTTTTCCCTCCCCCCTTCCCCTTTAATAAACATAAGTTTGTTTTCCATGTCTGTGGGTCTATTTCTATTTTGTATATAAGTTCATTTGTATCATTTTTTTTAGATTCCACATATAAGTGATATCATTTGATATTTGTCTTTCTATGTCTGGCTTACTTCACTTAGTATGATAATCTCCAAGTCCATCCGTGTTGTTGCAAATGGCATTTTTTCATTCTTTTTTATGGCTGAGTAATATTCCATTGTATAAATATACCACATCTTCTTTATCCATTCATCTGTTGATGGACATTTAGGTTGCTTCCATGTCCTGGCTATTGTAAATAGTGATGCAATGAACATTGGGGTACATGTATCTTTTCAAATTATAGTGTTCTCTGGATATATGCCCAGGAGTGGAATAGCAGAATCATACAGTAGCTCTATTTTTAGTTTTTTAAGGAACCTCCACACTGTTCTCCACAGTATACCACATCTTCTTTATCCATTCATCTGTTGATGGACATTTAGGTTGCTTCCATATCTTGGCAATTATGAATAAATAATGCTGCTATGAACATTGGGGTGCATGTATCTTTTCAAACTAGTGCTTTTGTTGCTTTCAGATATATACCCAGGGGTGGAATTTTTGGGTTATATGGTAGTTCTATTTTTAGTTTTTTGAGAAATCTCCATACTGTTTTCCAGAATGGCTGTACCAATTTACATTCCCACCAACAGAATACAAAGGTTCCCTTTTCTCTACATTTTTGTTCTTTTTGATGATAGCCATTCTGACAGGTGTGAGGAGAGAGCTCATTGTGGTTTTGATTTGCATTTCCCTGGTAATTAGCGATGGTGAGCATCTTTTCATGTGCTTGTTGGCCATCTTCAATTCCTCTTTGGAAAAATGTCTATTCAGGTCTTCTGCCCATTTTTTAATCAGGTTGTTTGTTTTTGATGTTGAGTTGTATGAGCTGTTTATATGTGTTGGATATTAACCCCTTATAGGTCATATAATTTGCAAATATTTTCTCCCATTCAGTAGATTGTCTTTTTGTTTTGTAAATAGTTTCCTTTGCTGTGGAAAAGCTTTTAAGTTTAATTAGGTCCCATTTGTTTATTTTTGCTTTTACTTACTTTGCTTTAGGAGACAGATCCAAAAAAAATATTGCTGATTTATGTCAAAGAGTGTTCCATATACGTTTTCTTCTAGGAGTTTTATGGTTTCAGGTCTTACATTTAGGTTTTTAATCCATTTTTAGTTTATTTTTGTATATAGTGTTAGAGAATGTTCTAATTTCCTTCTTTCACATGTAGCTGTCCAGTTTTCCCAGCACCACTTATTGAAGAGACTGTCTATTCTCCAGTGTATGTTCTTGCCTCCTTTGTCATAGATTAGTTGACCACAAGTATGTGGGTTTATTTCTTGGTTCTCTATTCAGTTCCATTGATCTATGTGTTTGTTTTTGTGCCAGTAGCATACTGTTTTGATTACCATAGCTTTGTAGTATAGTATGATGTCCAGGGGCATGATTCCTCCAGCTCTGTTCTTCTTTCTCAAGATTATTTTGGCTATTCGGGGTCTTTTGTGTTTCCATACAAATTTTAAAATTATTCATTCTAGTTCTGTGAAAAATGCTTTTGGTATTTTGATAGGAATTGCATTGAATCTGTTGATTGCTTTGGGTAGTATGGTCATTTTAAGAATATTAATTCTTCCAACCTATGAACACGATATATCTTTTCATCTGTTTGTGTCATCTTCAGTTTCTTCCATCAGTGTCTTATAGTTTTCCGAGTACAGGTCTCTTACCTCTTTAGGTAGGTTTATTCCTAGGTATTTTATTCTTTTCAATATGATGGCAAAAGAGATTGTTTCCTCAGTTTCTCTGATAATTTGTTCTTAGTGTACAGAAATGCAACAGATTTCTTAACCATACTAAATGTTAGTGAGGATGTGGAACAACTAAAACTCTCCTATGGTGCTGGTGGGAATGTAAACTGGTGTAATCACTTTGTAAGTTTTTCGCAAAGATAAAACACATCTACCATCTGTTCCAGCCATTTCATTCCTAGGTATTTACCTAAAAGAAATAAAAGCACTACAAATAACTCAATTTCATTTCTTTTTATGGCTGAGTAATATTCCATTGTATATATCTGCCACACCTTCTTTATCCATTCACCTGTTGATGGACACTTAGGTTGCTTCCATGTCCTGGCTATTGTAAATAGTGCTGCAATGAACATTGTGGTACATGTCTCTTTTTGAATTATAGTTTTCTCAGGGTATATGTCCAGTAGTGGGATTGCTGGGTCGTATGGTAGTTCTGTTTTTAGATTTTTAAGGAATCTCCATACTGTTCTCCATAGTGGCTGTATCAATTTACATTCCCACCAACAGTGCAAGAGGGTTCCCTTTTCTCCACACCCTCTCCAGCTTTTATTGTTTGTAGATTTTTTGATGATGGCCATTCTGACTGGTGTGAGGTGATATCTCATTGTAGTTTTGATTTGCATTTCTCTAATGATTAGTG